>NW_027287095.1:33867791-34147791 GCF_022747635.1 Hetaerina americana
TTTAAAAAGTAGACAAACTTGAATGAATAAAAATAGTCCACGAAAATATCATTTTTTCTATCCCTGAAACGTTTATGAAACTGGGATATTAGTTTATTTTTGAAAGATGAGAGCGTCTATATATGTGCACTATGTTTTCCTCTGAAGTGATACACCAGAAGACGTCGGTTTTAGACACATTTATAGTACCCCGATCTATCGCTCGCTCGTAGAAGCAAAACCCTTCCACCGATTGAAGCCCCCACTCAAAACCTCGTGAATATTTCGAAGTTCGAGCCATACCTCTGCCTCTGGCTTCGGATAAGCATCTAAGGAGCCATCTTAAAACGTTGATAAGAGCGCTTCAAGTATTGCAGCTTACGCCAACGCCATCCGCTTCCCTCCCTCTCCTACCCCCTTCCGATACCTCCACGTCCCCCCACATCATCCCCGTGTGCTCCACTTCCCGCAAACTCCTCACACCCTCCCGCCGCAGAGGCATACCTAGTCCCGTGGCAGGGAGGAGGGCTTTTGATGACGTGAGGAACTTCGAAGCAATAAAGTTATAATCCGACTGGAAGGAGCCCTGCCATGAATTAAGAGCGAGGCTTCGAGGATGGGAGTGCCTTAAGAGGATCTTGTTCCGCGGCACATTTCCATTATGCCTCCGTGTTTGGTTTCTGGCCATCTCTCCGGCACTAAAATTATGCGTAAAATACCAAAATTAATAAACGGGAAGGAAGATTTGTTTTCAAAGAAGGATACACTTACACACACGCGCGCGCATGTATCCCGTTTTTCTGAGTAACTTAAAAAAAGTTAAATTAAATGAATTTTTCGCCTTACCTACGTCCAGGTATCTCCCTATAAATTACGTTTTTAAATATTTTTCTCTCGATAGTGTTCTTCCAAGTTGATGGGAAATCGTTTTCTTTCGGCATCCATAAAACCTTTCCATAAAACGCAATTATTCGTGTACATTTCAATTTACCAGGAAACGTGAGAGAGTCAATGCTATTTCCACAGAGTATTGGTAGGGTTCGTTTTCTCTTGCGTAAATTAATGGAATTTACACAATATATTGAAATGAAATGAGTAAATTAGTAATTCCGCACACACTTTTAATTAAAACACGACCTAGCTTTCGACGTTTGATGTCATATCATCACCTGAAAGAGTTCTTTGAAGAAAATATGCAAATAGTTCTGAATCGATCATTCACACATAATAAGGTGGGATGAGGCGAACAGCTCTCGAAACACAACTCAGCAGGATCCTCTCACGAAATTGTGCTTCATATTCTACCAGAAGGAGGACCACCAGAGAGGGAATAAAAAAAGCAGTAGATAGTATGAAGAAAAACTAAATGTGAGGAACTCCGACCATAATAAATAAGAGATCAAGTAACTAAAAGATCAATAAGATTAAAAATAACAACTAGCATGACTAACATCAACAGCATGGAATTCGAGAAATTTTTCATAAAACTTATAAAGTTGGATATATTTCTACGGTTACCGTTCAAGAGCGAGAACAAAGAGAAAACATTTTAAAGACTGAAAATACGGTGAAAGGCAGTTTGGTCAAAAAGTGTGGGAGCAGTAATCCATAGGTCACATAAGCGTGAAGAAGAGGAAGCAGTTTGATAGAAGAGTGTTGTCTAGTTGGTCGCTGCAAGACATTTTCACTGCTCGTGTTGATGGCTCACAACGATGGTACGGTAATGTCTGGGCGGAGTGAGGTTGCGTCAGCACTCGGGAGACTTACATTTGAAACTTTGTAAAGGTTTTAGAATATGTATCGTCCGGTTTTGGGTCCTCAAACGACCAGTTGACACACTCTTTCTCCTCCGAAATTTCCAACTAGAGGGCAGAGGAAATGCAAGTAGACGGAATAATCTTTTATATTTTTCTTGTGATAGTCGACGGGAGACGAATACAAGGGGAAATGTCCACCCCGCAGAGAGTGGGATGGTGATCTCCTCGCAGAAAACTAATCCCACACGACTTGAGTGACGCATTAACAATGCCTCGCTCCCTTTCTTTCCCCCCTATCTCTCTCTCACTCGGAGGGTCAAGCTGTCTCCCTTCTCACACACGCAAACACGACTAAATCGAGAAGCTATACCGATCCGGTTTCTCCGCGCGACAGTTCGTTGATCAAATAAGTTTTTTTCCATACCGTGTGGTGAAAATTGAATAGTTTACCGTGAAGAATACAGGTGGAATTGCATTGCATTTCTTTCACTGCTGGACATCAAGTTGGTGCAGTGAATTTTTTTACTGACTTATCAAACTGTAAGGCTCGTGCTCGACAAAACCCGGTGGTGCCAGAATTTTTCACAGGTTCCCCAACCTCTGCTTGAGATGCCATGTGGAGAGCAGTTTGTGCGGAGTATGCCATCCGTCGAATGGGATGTTAAGTCGTAGCACGACCTCTTGGCGTCTTTCAATTAGAGTTGGCGACTGATGACGCTGGGTTTCTCCCTTCTCTAACTCCTCGAAAATCCTACCTTGACCAAATCACCCACATCTATCCTTCATAGCAAACAACAACCTCATCTGTCGATCGCCTACTCTAATATAACTACATATACATATAAAAATTTCACTGCGGCTATCATGGATTGGGAACTAGCTAATATCTGAACTAATGCTGAGTTTTTCCGCCAAATAATTAATGTTTCTCTTATGATCTGAATTGAATGGTTTTTATTACTTCGGTGGTCAACCGCATGGAGTCCTAAAATCTTCTTCGGAAGTCCTTAAGGTAAGACCTCACCTGCCACTCACTTTACGACAATGACAGCAGGATACCACACGGTATACCTCCCAGTGACGGAGGCTAAGGATCGAAGATATGGGAAGAGATGGGAGATATAGATGGAACAGATGAGGACAAAAGGCGAAGGAAACTCTCGTGAAATGAAAGCTCGCGGTGGGGTGAACGGACGATGAGAGAAAAGAAAGGGGAGAGAGAGAGAGATGAGCTTCGGTGGCTTTGGCTTCTCTTAAGGAGAATTTTAGGCCGCCACTTGACGATAAACGTAGCAACGGTTTAATCGGAGGATAATTCCCTCCTCCATCCCCCCCTCTCTCACTCTCTCTCTCTCTTGATCCGCCATTTCCTCCCCATCCCTCCTCTCTCACAGTAGCGGTGGACGGTGGGTGCGGTGGCTGAAACTTGAAGAGCCCGAAGGAAAAAAATCGATTGAGTTAAAGTGGAACGACGTGAAGAGATGCGGGAGGTAGAGAGAGAGGGAGTGCGGGGAGGGAGGAATTGGAATCGAGGTGAATTTTATCATGGACGTCCCCGAGTCCAGAGGTTCCTCACCACCCCATGTTCATTCCCTTCAAAGATGCAACCTTTACTTACATACTTAAACACTAAATGCGCGCGCCCGTAATATTCAGGTCATCATTAGAGAGTTTTTTTCTCTCCCTTTCCGTCCCCATTCTGTTTCCCTCCCATTTTGTAGATGGGGTTTTTCGCGTCCTGCACTCACTGCACGTAATGGCTCAAAAATTGGTGCGAGGGGTGGAACAAAGACTCGCGGGCCATTATGTTCCGCCGTCGACGCCGCATCAGGATTTCATTTCGACCATTTCAAACCCGGCTGGCCTCGCCGTCAAAAAATATTTGCTCACACTACCTCCTCGCACAGTTCAGTTCTCGGTCGTAACCGCGTGGGGTTTCGTTGCAAATTTGCCACCCGACCTGACATTGGATTTCACTCGGAAGAGTTGATGGTTGACTTCTCAATGCGGTCGCTGACGTTACCATCACGCTTCGCTGTTGAAGGGATTGGCATGATATGAACTTCACGTTTAAACTTTTCGGGGATAAACATAACCTCCTGATTTATGAGCTCAATTTCAGCTTAAGGAAACAAAATACAAAATTCTGCTGCTTGAAACATCTTCAAAATTTATCTTATCACGGTGACATATTTTGAATTGTAATTCAGCTCTGCACGACGAATTTCGCTGTCGACATGCCTAAGGAAGTGAATAGCATTAGAATCATATTGGTCATATTTGTGACACTAGTATTAATTGATACAGTACAGGTACAGAGATATTAATTGGGAGGGATATTAGATTAGGTTTGCATTAGGAACACTCAGCGAATCGCGACAGTGAAATTCTAACGATATAACCTGCGAAAGTTTTAATTCTGATGCAAAGCACAGTATGGGCATTAATTTGCTTGGGCAACAAAATTCAGTATTGCACTCAAGTTAGAGAATTTGACATAACATTTAGGATATTAAGAGATAGTGTTGCTACTTAAAAGTATTTAGAGAATAAAATGGACATTCGGCAATTATTTCCTATTATAAAATTTGTTGCATTGTAGAAGATATTGAATCGGCATCTCCAAATAATTCTGCTACCGCAATTAGCATATGCTGTAATGCAATTCGAGAAGGACGATAGGATAATTATTTTAGGTAAATTCCTATCACCTGTACACTGTATTCGCAGAAGATATGTTATATAGGCAATCTTACAAGATGTATACCAAGGGATAACTTGATACCTGAAGGGATACGTAATTTTTGCATTAAATTTGTGCCGATCATAAATATATTTTACATTTCCTTTAAGAGTGGGTGTTTGAATGAAGAAAAATACCATAAACATAGTAATCAACCCGAAGGTTGGTTTGATACACGAAGATAGAGCTCCCATATTACTAAGCAAGATGGTGTGTGAAATTCACCCATCAGGGTAGTTCAGGGTATTTCCTTTCCCTGTGCCACTAATGGTTCCACAGAAAGATCTGGTACCCGAAAAATGACAGTTTATGTAGAGCTGAGGGTGTCTAGAGGGGCGTGCCTTGGAAATCGCCCGTGGCCAGTAGTCAAAGCCTCAATCCCTAGACTACTGCGTCCCCTTTTGAACGAAGAATATGTGGTGATTAATTATTATATTTATACATTTATTTTTTTTAAATAACAGCGTAGAGCGTTATGAAAAGGATTAATATCATTTGTTCCGATCGAGTAACTATAAGTTAATATTCCGTGGACTGAACTGAATTTCTTTTCATAATAAATTCACATAGTCCTTTTTTTCGGTGTTGAATATAATGAGAAATACTTTGGGCATCACATGTCCTGGATAACTGATGAGCTGTTTTTGTTTTACAAATTATTCACGGAGAAATTTAATCCTACGGTGGCCTTTTATTGCGTAAAATAAATATCATAAAAAACCATTAAAAGTCCCAATGATTACATTTTCGACCGTTGAATGGCGTCACATAACAGCGTTTAATGAATGGAGAATTCTATGGTTTGGATCAGCTTGAGGATGCGGTTTAATGAGATTGTAAAACAATTCGATTATGACGCACGTAACCCAGTTCCATTTTTACGGGGCCTACCCATTTGCGGTGAATATCATGCAGATAAGCCGTCTCGAACTCCATTTGAATAGATGTGCATTAATGAAGTAGGTGGCGCTTCGATTGCGTCTGAATCAAACAGTCGCCAAAATGAATTTTTTATGCACTATGAATGTAATGCGTTTTAAAATCATAATCTGGGCAGTAGGTGCATTGCCAACGACTTCGATATTTAAGATATCCTTGTTGAAAAGTATTTCTTTTAGAGAGAGCACTATCATGCCAAATGTTGTGACAATATTTCCACAAAAATTTGAAACGATGAATCTTAAAGTGAGCGCCGAATTCTGCAAGGATCGTGTCGACTGGCGTCGGAGGTGTTTTGTGATAAAACTCTATTCATATTCCGTGATTATTCGATACCACATTCTAACGATGTCATTTTTGTTGAAACCCTACATTATTTCAACACTGTGGAACACATCCATGGAAAACTAACTACGTTAAATCGCTGAAATGAGACCGTGCCTGCCGTTTCATGTCTTAAATATTGGTGAAAGGGGGACAAACAGTTTTAAGAAATGTAATTTTACCCGAAAAGCGCCACTGAAATGGCGTTAATGACCTTTTCAACGATGAATTGTTTTTTATCAAGATCCTTAAAAACGAGGTAATACGAGAATGGTCAAGGAATCGTATTAATCTTGGAAAATATTTGTTTCCAACCCTACTATACTGCTGGAATGAAATAGAGTTTACTTATTCCTCTAGCACTACTTTTTTCAAATAAATACCTTTAAAATAATTACAGAGCTTAAAAACTTTAAGCATTTGTGACAATATTGAATAGTAAATAGTACTGGTTTTGGCGGTGAAAAAGTAAAGGAAATTATTTATTGTTAGTTAATCCACGTTGAAAATTCGTCAAGCATTTTGAACCAAGAAAACTGGTCGACGTTTTGAGCACATCGTAAGGAATTGTGATATATACGTTTATAATTTATGGGTTGCGTTGGTCCAGGGAGAGAGCGTTGGACTACTGAGCGGAGGGCCCGGGTTCGATTCCGGGGAGCTTCAACCACTTTGGACAACTGCAGCTCTACCCAAGCTGTGTAATTTTTCGGGTACCAGATATTCCTGGGAAACCATGACCGGCATATGGAAAGGAACTGGCTCCCCTTCCCTGTGTGAATTTCACACGCCGTCGGGCTTAGTACTGACCATCATCTACCAAACCTTCGGATTACAGTGTTTATGGTTAAATAATTATATATATATATATATATATATATATATATATATATATATATATTAATTACACGCACATTTAAACTCTACGACGAATGGGACGGTTGGAGAAGACGGTGGCTGAGAAATGGGGAGAGAGATTTGGAAGATTATCCTTCGAGAAGATAATTATCGCATCAAAAGCCGTCTTGGGCGACTTAATCGCGGTCTTCACATGGAAGAGATCGAGGGGACTTCCTTTTAATGAGGGTTCATTTTCCGATAGGGGACGGACGATGAAACGTGCGTCCAGGAGTGGAGCTTAATGATTCGTCCGTGAAGGGAAACATCTCATGTTCCCTGAAACACCTTAAGAGCGTTCGAGATATGCAATAATTAAACGTCCCAGGCCTCATAAGGTTACCGTCCTTCATTGGACCGACCATAATATTCATAGGGAGGGATTTCCCGTGGAGGTGGCCAGGGTAATTAATGTATATAAATATAAATATATATATATATATTTATTTATTTATTTATGTGTGTGTGTATATATGTATATATATGTATTTATATATATATATATATTCCTTCCCCTTTCATCCATCGTTCCAGCCCTTGTATTCCCTGCAGTCCTATCCCTTTCTTCCTAGTAGTAGTATTTAGGGGAGGCGACCGACAGCTGAGGTTATTTGCGCCATTAGGGAAGGACAGGGAAGAATGAAGGGTGGTGAGAAACCCGGTGTCGGCATTAGCCTACTCTTTACGAAAGGCGCCAAGGGGTCTGCAGCTTAACGTCCCATCCGACGGATGGCGTACACACTCAGAGTGCCCTCCACAAAGCACCTCAAGTAGGGATTGCGATGCCACTGAAAAATGTTCAACACCGCCTGGATTTGAACCCAGGCACTCTCGGTGGGAAGCCATTACAATAGCAACATCTCCATTCCCCCTTCCTTCCTTGAGGAAGGTGGCTGCGACCACCGAACATTCGAAACCTAGTGAGTTTCTTTTCTTTTTTGTGTGTTTCTGTGTTTTTATCTGTGTCCACTAGTACTAAATTTTATGTGTTATTATTCACGTCAGTGAGACTTTAAAATATATATATATATATATATATATATATATATATATATATATATATACATATATTAAAAGAAGTAAGCGCTAGATGTAATTTTGTAGGGATAACCTAGGGAGACAAATAAAAAAAAACGCAGGTTTTTCGTAGGATGCGCGAAGAGAGAAGTTACCATTAGAAATCCGATTAACGGAAACACAGTATTCAACCCTTATCTTGTAGTTGCATAACGTCTAACATTAAATCACAATGCTTGGGGAATAGAGCCCTCTGAAATATTGCTTTATACGGCCTGCGTGCGATAGCTGAAAAGAGATTTAACTGTCGTGTATTTAGGGGCTGGTTGAATTTGGTGGGAGGAAACCATCTTGTTGAACCAACTGAAATTGATTTAGTCAACGGAAATCTGTCGCTGGCATCTTGAGGTTTAGATTCTTAATAAGTTGACTGGAAAGAGATAACTCTCTCGAGCTATCTTTTCCTTAAAATAAATTCCTTACAATTAAAAACTCTTCGTTTTAGCAGACAAAAATTCACCGAAAATGATCAGTTTCCCGGGATCAAACAACCCGTAGTTTAGTTTCTCCGGAGATATACGGAACCAGTTTATATACCCCCAGTATATACCTCCTTGATATGAAAAGATTTAAAATATGTGGCTGCGATTTTCTGGCAGCGACAGGCCACACATAGGCTGGTTATCTGCCAAGGACTTCTATTTTCCAAGAAAGAAATGCCGAATTGTCAACCTGCGGAAATCGATATTCTTATTGGAGGCCACCGGTCTAGCAGATTGCATTACGAGAGGAGATCCCCGATTTGAGTTATTATCGCGATTAACCGATAGATTCGTTTAATTTCCCGGGGAATGAATTATCGCAGTAATAAAGAAGAATCCCGAAAGAAGTCCTTTTTACTTACTTGATTCTTATCCATTTACATCTGATGATTCAATCGGGAATTGTGAAGCTCAAAGTGGCGAATAGTTTCGGACCTGCGAAATTGTGTTTTCACTACCCACCCTACCGGGGACATTCATGACACCACGTGGTTCATCTGGAGTCATTATGAGCTCTACATTGCGCTTTTCTTGGCTTGACCACGTGTAATATTTACCAAACTTATCGCACTGAGAATCATTCTTGCTAGGTTCGCGTTCTGAGTATTTAATAGTGAAATGGGAACTCATATTCGTGGATTTTTGGAGCCAATATATTTAACTTATAGAATTAAATCGGTATGGTTCGTTGCAGTTGCTTCATTTAATCAATTATAACCGTTGACTTTCGTTCACATCCACACTTTTGGAGCTACATATTTTCATATTTGATTTTTTATATGCCAACCGGGAATAATTTTAATCTAAGTTCTCAGACATTTTTATTCAAAGTCTTGTATTGTAACTCGTACCTGTGGCATACATACCGTGGTAAAGTTGAGAAGCACTCATTTTATGCCGATCAAATAGTTTTTTTCGTGTTTCTTAAACTGTACACCTCTAAAATTGTTCAGTAATGATATTTATGTTTTATTTTTTCATTTTAGTTTAGTCATTTCAAGTGCAGTGATGACTTATGAAATATGATTCAAATTTGTCATATCCGTCACAATCACATTCTACATGTTATCCATTTTTGGTCCTTCCAGTTGATTAAATTCCTTAAGAATCAATTTCACATATCGAGTTTTAATAAAATAGCAAAAAAACTATTGCAGCCGGATTCTCCTAAATTTAAATATTATACAGGTTATAATTAGAAAATATATCGACTCGTATTGGTCCAGTTTATCCATAGCAAATTATACTCATATATTACATTTTTATCCAGTCAACTATGTTCACTGGAAATTATATTTGTGAGATGATGAACCTTATGTGAATCACCCAATACTAAACCCAACGGAATGGAAATTCACAGATCATGGTAGGGGAGGCGAGATCCTTTCCCTGTGCCGCCTATGGTTTCCCAGTAAGTTCTAATGAAAAATCACACAGCTTGGGTGAAGACGAGGATGCCTGAATCCCGGGCACGCGTCTCTGGGTGCCCTCAGCTCCATCCTAGTTGTGTGATTTTTCGTTTACCAGAACTTCCTGGGAAACCATAGGCGGCACAGGGAAGGGATCTGGCCCCCTACCCTTATCTGTAAATTTCACAGGCCATTGGACTTAGTTTTAGGTGAACTCCACCCTCACCTATCAAACTGACCTTCGGGTGGATTACTGTCTTTATAGTTTTTTTAAGTTTTAATTATAACAAGTATGTCTTAATATTTTTCATAGATTCTGAGAAAGCGTTTGACGTAGTGAACTGGGAAAAAGTAATGAGCATTTCGCTGATGAAAAGATTAGATTGAAGACAGATGAATTATCCGGAACTTGAACATATATCCTTCACTTCACAAGTGCGGATAGCGAATAGATAAGATGGGGAATAAGACAAGGATGTCCATTATTACGTATTTTTTCAATATTAATTCGAAGAAAATGGCAAGGGCTGGATTTTAGACTCATGATTGGTGGGAAAATCTTCATATCAATTAAATTTTCGACTGTATAAGCCTTAGTCATCTAAGCAGCCAAAGGATTACACTCATTTCTGAGCCCATTGCAGAATAATTTGGATGATTATAGGATAAATATCAATGTAAACCAACACACGCTTTGAGGTTTTTGAGAAGGAGAAAGACTAAGTTCAACCTTAAATTTGGAGGATATAAACTAGACAGGCAGAACGGTTCAACTATTTAGAATGTGTTGTAGAGGAGGTTGGGAGGGTCATTAAAAGAAAACTTGCGCTAGGCAAGGAATTGGGAATTGATGGAAGGAAGCAGTACTGAAACCTTATGAAGATCAGTTTTTTATGGCTTGGTAACTATGGTGTTGAGGCAAGGGCATAGACTTAGATTGGAAGCTTTTGAGATGTGGGTGTTGGGTAGAATGGGGAAAACAATCTGGATTGAGCGGACGACAAACGTTGAAGTTCTAGGAACCTATTTAGGGGGTTAAATTCGAATAGAGGCAGTTAAATTCAAATAGAATACAACAAGCGGATGCAGGAAATACAGAGAGGCAGTGGGATGATGAAGACGGCTAAAGAGGAGATAATTACAGGAAAGCGAAGTAGAGGGAGGAAAATAAAAGGTATTTTGTATGGTTAAAGTATTCAGAGCTAAAAAGCGAGTTATTTTATTTTAATATGTAGCGTGAGATTCAAGGATGGTTTGTGTCGTGGTAGTTACCGCGTAAGAGTACAGAAGTGTAGAGCGCAAGGGCCCATCGTTGACCTACCCTAACCCAGTAGACTACTTTCAATGATAAGCTTTTATCAAGAGGGCCCTGTAACCATTTTTCTCTGGCACGATAAGGTATCGAGTCGATAAAAAGATTTCCAGCTGCACAAACAAATATTCTGCTCACGAATCATTACTCGAAGTTAGAACATCGATGATTGGTGCTAACTCGAGACTTTGACGTTGATTTCCTTAAAACACTACCTTCCGAGTATGGACTGTTATGTTGATAGTAGGCATATGACGAAATAATTTATTTTTAAGTTCCTTTTAAAAAGTTTTCAGTTTCGAATTAATTAATCTCTAATGAGTCAAATGTTGTACATACAGAATGTCTTTTATTTTCTGCATTCAACCCAATATTTTAATGAAGTTATTTTTATTCTCTTCAATCTAATACCTTATTGGAATATCAAAGACGTCATTGTACAGTTATTTAATTTAATAATCAAGCACTCTCTAATATATATTTGCGTTTTTCTTTCCTTGCGAGTTTTATTGCTAAAATTCAGATCCCTTATTCAGTGCAAAAGTGAAGGAAGAGCACCTAAAAGAGCATATCGTAATGTTCACAAGAACTTCTATCTAAAATTTTGGTTTATTACCGTGTTTTTTTACGCTCCATGAAGCATTCTAGCTTTTATGAACTTACGTTGGGTAGAGAAAGCTCATAGCCCTCAGTTGCAAAAGCGTACGCATACAACCTGCGACTTGGAATTTAAAAAACGTTTACAAAAAATCTCGTCACCAAGAGGTATTTTCAAAACTGTCGATGGAAATACCTCCATTGCCTCCATTTCCAAGCCTCTTACGATGGGAATTTACCCGTTGCGACCCATTATGAGGTAAACATTTAGAGCGTGAATTTAAGCCCGCTCCGAAAATTAAAAGGAACATGGATTGCCCGGTATTCGTGAATTTTTACGGGAAATATGATAATTTATCACACGGGACTCGTGTTGCGTTCACCGAACGTTTTTGAATCCGCGCATTAATTCCTGCACTGGCGATGTGGAAAACGTAATAAATTGCCGGGTCGCATAATATTTCATCTCGAGCAGTTTTTTTCCCCCCACTTTGCATTTTTGTTGAATTTCCGTTGGATTCTCTGCGAGTGAACGAATCCCGCGAACGATAGTAATTTATGATTTTAATTAATCAAGTAAAATTCTTTAATCGTTGACAAATCTTCAATGCTAAATTACCGGCACTCATACGTCAAACGGCTACTTTCCTTAAATTTATGCCGTGCCAATGGTGCAATGTTCTCAGTCTGCCGAGTCGAAGTGGCGTTACACATTAAGTCCACGCGTTCAAATATTTAAAACAATATCAATTGTAGTTTCCACAATCTTATGCAACAGTGGATGGAATAATTTAGGTGATTCTCCTTGATGATGAGTATTTTACTGATGCCTATGCTCTTTGCTTTTTCCAGGAAAGGCATATCTACGGAAAGAGGGCAAGGAAGGTGATGGTGATGAAAGGTAAGTGGAAGGTTGTCTACTTCTCTTTTGCGCGGGCGGATCAATGTTCTTTCCATTGGGAAATTAGACTGAAGTTCCCTCATTCAATTGTCTAGCCCGTTTTTATTCAGGTTAGTAATACCCGTTTAGTGCATGAAGATTGCATGCTAACTTCGTGTCATTCTGTATGTTCAAGGACTGCCGTTTGTGCTCATGCAACTGATGTTCGCAACGTTTTTTGTCAACGATTGATTTCTGCAATATTTTTTACAATGCCACGTCGGAGCATCTCCTTTGGCTCAGATGAAATTAGAAGAGGACTAAAATAGTCCGCAAATAGACTGAACCCTGTCCTTTCCCCTTTGATATCCTCTCCCCTTTGGGAAATGAGGTCGGAATTTGCGTCAAGCAAACGCCAATCCATCCAAAATGGATTCTTACCTAAATGGGGCCTATTCTTCCCTCCATCTATCTCGCTTCCCCAGTATTCTCACCATTTTCAGCATCCCATAGCCTCTTAATATCACCTGTATTCACTTGTCCTGCCTTCTTAGCATTTCTCCCAACGGGGGTCTCTCTTAACCCACTATTTTGTCTCTTGCCTAGGGTATGCATACAGTTTCATCAATTTTCAAACTCAAAACTTCATAATTTAAATTGGATCTTTTTCCAACCATATAACCTGATTCTTTTGGGACAACTTAAGAATTATATTTGATTTTAAAATGTCAGTAGTTATATTTATTTCTGTGGCCCAAGCAAGGACTCATTGGAACTATTTCTTATCCTTTGGTTTTTTACTCAAACGTATATTTATATTCTGTAGATATATTTCAATTGAGATTGTGTTTAGGGAATGGGAAGGGAAGAAAATAGATATGCTTCGTTAGCTGCTATCTCTTAGGACCGTAAAAACGTCCCTGTTCAGAGAGCACCGAAAGGTTAAAATACCAGGTGTTTCGCCTCTACTCGCCAACACTTGAACTCAGAACGTGCTGCAAGACTTTGATGAGGTGGCGAAGAATATCGGTTTCAATGAGTCTTTGGAATGAATTAACCGTCAATGAGTCACCTTCCCCGGGATTTCTTTCTTTCCTCAGACACCCAGGAGCTCAATCCAAGTGTTCTCGCTCACCTGAAAGATAGAAAATGCGTAAAGTTACAAATATGATATTTAATTAAGCAAAGCGTGATATGTGAAATAATTAACTTGCTAATATGAAGTACGCAGTGATTTGTGAAAAGAAATTATCTTTCTTCCCTTTAAATATTTGCCACGGTTTAAGACTGCAAGCTTATTTACAAGGCAAATATTTCAACACCAGTGACTCATTTTTGACTTACTGGTGTTGAATGTTTGTGTTTTTAGTACATATATGTATATTTTTTCTTGTTTTATATTAGGGAAGAAAACAGACTATGCATAAATTAAGCCTGTTCACAAAACTTAAATAGTTCCTTCAGTTATTGTGATGGATTTTGAAGATATTTAGTGAATATGGCATTTAATTTTTTCAAATAAAACCTTTACTTTTTAATTTACCAAAAGTCGTACATTTTTTAATATTTTCAAAAAATACTTACGGGCGTAGCTCTACTTAATTAATAATGACATTTTTCATTCTTGCATCTGTATTCCGAAGAACGGTCATAAGTCGCAAGTATGGTAAAGTTATAATATGAATACCAACAAACCTTCACGAAAATTTAAATATATACCAACTAGATGAGATTATTGATCCTCATAGATACCGAAGATACAGTATGAGAAATTTCGCCGTATCTTCTATTCCATGGTAAAGAAATAATCGATGTCTAAGGTTCCAAGAAAAAATATATATGCATTATTAATAAAGCTGATCATTAAATTTGAAAAAAATGAAGTAAACACCGTGGTCGCATAACAAACTACCAATTTGAAAAAAAAATACCTCACGCAGAATGATTAATAATCGCTGCAGATGAACCACGTTATATAAAGATTAATGGGCACATAAAATCCTTTACTCTCAACCATGGTATGCGTTCAATTCGGCGCATCTAAAACATTTAAGAGATGAAGAAACTTATGTATCCGTAGATTGAAGCAATGTTGAAAATGTAAGTAAACGTATTCATAGAGAGTTCATTATTCTTGTTT
Source organism: Hetaerina americana (assembly GCF_022747635.1). Lineage (NCBI taxonomy): Eukaryota > Metazoa > Arthropoda > Insecta > Odonata > Calopterygidae > Hetaerina > Hetaerina americana. Next base: position 33,882,328 of record NW_027287095.1, read on the forward strand.
GTAAAGTAAATCTAATTTTACAGCCTTCTCGATGATTGTTGGAGTGGCTCAATGATAGGGTCGTACATCAAACGCTCTACCCGGCTTAAAATAAGTCATCATATTTTAATGGTAACGTTTTTTTCGGAGTTTCATCTGTTTCAGAATAATTATGTCATGTATTTATATTAATGCAGGGCATGATTATTTAATAGACCACCTGAAATAACATGAACGTCTTCTCATTTCATTATGAGATTTCATCAGTTCTGAGTATGTATCTTCGGCAATGTAACACTCGTAATCAAAATGTTTTACTTCATTTAATCATAATCGATAAATTTATCAATCATTAATTGATAATTCTGTGAATGAATGATCTCTTTAAAAACCGATTTTCGTCACTATGTAGACAAATTTAGATAATATTTTATCGTTTATTTGACGTTTTTGCTTACACTTATTCTCGGCCATATTAAGCAGACCATGTATTTTCTCCCATTTATGTCCTTTATTAGATCAAATCTTAAGTTTTCGATACCAGCTCCTGAAGCTGAGCCGTATATATTTTTCTCTGAAGTGTTTGGACGCCTTTAAAAGGGTCGGCATAGCAATGAACACATAGAATAGGGAAATATTGTAAATTTTACAGCAGATTTTTTCTAAATGTAAGTGAATATCTCTCTTCATGACGGACAACTGCCTTTGCCCCCGGCCATCGTTTCCAGTTGACATCGTTACCGACCGACAGCTATCTCTGTCGATTCTCCAGATTAAAGATAACAGGCGTCCACCGTTATTAATCTATTTGATTACATGTGCCTAAGCTGTCATGCCGCTTATCGCCTGACCACCCCTCCATCTTGTCTTCGTCTCATTAATCCAGTAAAACAGCGCGAAGATAAAGTGTGTATCTCCACGACCTTTGTCACTGTCATCACCGAAGCAATCTACAATAATGTTCTCTTTTGGATTGATATCAGGTTTATTTGAAGGACACTGATTAAAAGTTTTATTAGATTGAAGGCATTTGTATAATATGCAAAATTGTTCTTTTCGGAATGGTTATACAAGAAATAGATTGAAGCCTCCGTAGTTATAACCATTTCATGTTCAAAAAAATAATCTGCGTTGCACTGAATGACTGCTAGGATCAACAAAAAATCTAATAGTTAAATTTCATTCTATTTGTAACGAAATTAATGTTAGATGCGTTATAACTTAAAAATTGAGTTATAGTTCAATGGTTTATAATTGAAGACCTCTAGCACTTTGTCTCTTTGCCAAAATGAATTAAGATTGTTGTTATTGCCTCACACCAATCAATTATCAATCCAGCTATTTTATGTATCCGATTTAACAATGTTCTCAAAACCGAACTCGGCTTGAACGTGAGAAATTTTCTTTTGGCGTTCCTGTTTCATAATGGGATACGTCCGTATGGGTATTTTTCTGTAGCACGAGCATTCCAACATCAAATACGAGCGGTCATCGAACTATTACCTTTTATTTCCACGAGAGGTTTTTTATTTGTCAATCCTTGACGATAACTCTGGCACGATATTGACCTCTCTCTACCCAGTTCCGACGAGAGGCAAATTGCTCTGCTGGCTGGAATCCGTGACCTTTTGTTTATTAATTTTCTTCTGCATCCCCGACCACGCGAGTCTCCGGAGAGGCTTAGGTTACGAAAAAGGTGAGCACTACACGTTACTGTCCGATTTTTTCTCAATCCGAGCAAACTGGAATCTCCCATTGATCCCACGGCAGCCGGGGTCAATGTTTTGGGGAGGGATCTATTTAAACCGACGTAGCGGACGGAGCGTGAGGGATGGAAAGGAGGGTTTTGGGAGAATCATTTCCGCGACCTCACGTGTCGCGCACGCGATAATTCACTTCCAGCGGCCGTTCCTCCTCGGGTTTCGGGTGATCGACTCCTGGATGTTATCAGTTTGAGTGCCCGAGTGATGGATTCCTGGAAGCTCGGAATCAATCTCAATTGATCTCGGCGTGGATTCAAGAGGGACGGCGTGTGCGCCATTGGAGGATTCACTTACGGAACCACGCTCCTGCTGTCGTTGCCACTATCGGTGTCGTAAAGGCGAGCGGAACCCGTGGCAAGTGTTTTTCATCGGTCTCCTTCGTTCTCCTTGTTCAGGAGGAAAAATATACGAAAACTTCCGATTCCCGTATTATTCTAACTCGTATCACGTTTCTGGAATGGTAAGAGTTTTTCTTACAAAATGGTCCAGGTGAAATAACGTATTCAAATCAAACCAGTGTTTTTACCACATTATCAATACATATGATTCCAATTTGATTGGGAATGCAAATTAAGTATGATAGCGTACTACGACTGGGTCGTTTTAATAAAGATTTCATATTTTATAGCACGCGCATGTGCATAGATGGATTTGCAGAGATGAAAAAATCGCTCCAATGAGTACAATGATTTTATTCCGGGGGTGGCGAACCTGTGGATCGCAGAGCAATTATTTTGACACGAAGAGCTGGGAGGGTTCTACGGACAGCTCCACGGAGATCACTCGATGGGTTGGCACACAAGTCAAAAGTATACTCTTAATTACGTACATAAACGTTGACACTCAATCGCCACAAGGTTCGCCATCCCTGGTCTTGTCAGTGGATTCTGTGGTCTTCAATAAATATCGCGTTTTGCAGTATTACAAATAGTGGTGGTCCACTGTTGATTCTTGAACATTTTTGTTTCAACAGCCGTGGCTTTGAACTAGTCCATTTGCATTATACATAATACTTCTGGGCGAACCAATGCTTCAGTGTAAGAACATCAATAGACACATTTTACCCAATTCACGGACGATTTTTTTTAAAACACCACCTATGGATATGTGATTCCAATAATAATCATAATTCTAGCAATTTAGAGATTATTCAACTTCATCCCGCATGGATCTCAAGGAGATCTGTTTCTGTGGAAAATCCACAGCTTTGTTGGTCAGAAAATTTAAAATTGGATAGTTTTCGTTTCAAGATAATTGTGTCCCCGGCCTGCTTTCATAAACTGGCATTTATTTAGAGCGTAGCTGCGCCCATCGGAGTCATTTAAGACGAGATCGATGGCAGCAGGGGTGGGCACCTCTCGAGTAGGTGGAACGGGGAAAGGGACACGACCCCGAGGGATTTTGAGAATAACGACGCCTTTGGCTCAAGCCGACGAGCTTGCGGAACGAGAAGAGGAGATTCCCTCCCCCACGAGGGGCAGGATGGGATAACTCCCTAAAACCCTACCCCCTTCCCTGAGATCCCTCTTCTTTCCACTGCGTCCCCACCCTCCACAAACCCGGGGGAACGCTTCCACGGCGACGGTCCCGCATTCCCTTCTTCGTGTGTCCCACCCCCGTCTCTTCTCCACCCCTCCGGTCCTCATTCCGGAGCACCGCTCCCCTTTCGACCTCCTCCTCCCTCACTCCAGCGGCTCTCATACCCGGAATTCTCCACGCATCCTCCGCACGAGGCAAAGACGGAGGCTGTCCTTCCAGCGCTTGTCGTCTCCCTTGTACTCCCCCGGGGAGAGAGGAGAGGGATGCCATGCGGGACATCAAAAGACAGGCTTGAAAGTTAGAAAGGGATTGAAGGGAAGGGAGGGTAAAGATATAGGAATGAATGACGTGCCGCGGGGGTCTCCGGGAGGAGGGAGAACCGCAAAACCATCGCTCGTTTGTGAGGTGAACCCGCACCGATGCCCGCGGCCGGCTCCTCGGCCGTCTCCCCCCCCGCAATCCTGTGAGAAGAGAGGAAAGGGGCAAGTGGGAGGGACGTGGGGGTCTCGGAAACCACAAAGGGGTCGAGGAAGGTTGGCGGTGGCCCCCATCCCCTTCTCCGTCACCCTCCCCCCATACAAACACATTCTGCTGGAGTTGAGACTTGCGAGTTACGCGCCAACGAAGTGGACACTTCCGCGTCACTCCTCACACACACACATCCTCCTCCCCCCGCCCTCCGCTTGGCCACATTGTGCGGTGCCTCCTGGACGAACAACCACCCACGCACTCAAAACCCCAACCATAAAAGTCTCTCATCTCGGCCCATTTCAATTTAGGGTCACTCATGCCCAGGAACATTCCGCGTATACTAAATAATTACCTCCTTCCTAACAGGTTGACCTTTACTTCAAAATTTCATTTCTGACCGATACGCCCATTCTCATAATTGCACCGATGTTGGATTTCAGGGTAATATTTAAGCAATAATTCATTTTATTACGCTTGAAAGGATAAGCCAAGGAAGAAGTCTTACTATGATTAAAACAATCCTCATTTTCATCCTCATAAATAATTCACGGCCTTTTGAGTGTCACCACTGAGAGGGCGTATTTCCCAACTGTTGGCCGAAGAATATCTTGAATAAAATCGCATGCACGAAGGATAATATTTGATAATCAATTAAAAAACTAACAAATTATGCGTGTAGCAATTCTAAATTGAAAGTAAGTAGTTCTCCTATAGATTTCATGCGAGCAATTGGGTTTTTCTTCGTGTTACTTCAGAGAGGACAAGGATAAAGATTGAGAAAAATAGCTCGTCGGCATAACCTCCGTCCGATACTTACAGGGTCCATATAATAAATGTCGTGACTGATTCGCTGTAGCTTCAACGGAGCGGTGGATGGGGGTCCAACAGATCGGCTCGGTTGAGGGATCCCCCACCACTCAAGTGCACTTAAGTTCAGTGGTCTCCGGGAATGCGTTGAGACAGGAGGTGGATTTTTTCACATGCGATTGTTTGTGGTGTCGTCGCGCCAGCATGGAGCGCACCGTCTAGCAACGCTACGCTGTGAAGTTTTGCTTTAAACTCGGGAAATCCGCGTCGGAGATCCTTGAACTCATTTAACAGGCTTATGAGGATGATCCCTTAAGCTGCACAAGAGTTTTTGAGTGGCACAAAATGTTTGAGGAAGGCCGGGAGCTCGTCGAAGACGAGTACCGCGTCGGACGCCCGACGACCGCTCGAACTGATGCGCAGGTGGCCAAAGTGAAAAAGGTTTTGGACTCTGGCAGGCGTTTAACCAGCACCCTTATCAGTGAGGAGACCGACCTTTCAGTCAGAACCGTCCACACTATTGTAACAGAGGATCTTGCAATGAGGAAAGTGTGCGCGAAGCTGGTGGCGAAAGTCTTGAGCGAGGAACAAAAACTGTCGCGGGTGGAAATTTCGCAAGAAATTTTAGACTGCGTCCAGGAAGATGAAGATATTCTCGAAAACGTTATTACCTCAAAGGATAGTTCAAAAGGAGCTCAAAGGATATCGGTTCGACTCCATCGAGGCGGTTCAAGCGGCGACGACAAAGGCTCTCATCAGTATTCCGGAAACCGACTTCCAGCGGGCTTTTGACGCGTGGCAGACGCGCCGAACTAAGTGTACCGATGCAGGAGGAATGTATTTTGAAGATTATTAAGTAATTGTAATGATAACTGCAATAAATTTTGAGTTTTGGAACCAGTCCCGATTCTTATTGTACGGACCCTGTATTGTGAAAGAGGACCTTCTGAATCTGGATGTGCGTTTACCTTAGGGTACGTGCGTGAGCCGCACTTACCAAACCCTGTTCGGGTGTCGGCCTCCATTAAGGAAGCACAGGGGTAGCTGCGACGACCCTCGTCACCTTCTTTTCCAGTCGATCACCACTCCCCGAGGATTGCCACCATTCCCTCCACCCCAGTAAGGTTACGGCCGCATGCATGTTATGTCACGCAATGCACACAACCACTCGTGGTATCACCTCAGATGGCTAGAGTATGAAGAGGGAGAATCATTGTTCGAACGAATGCTGGAAAATTCAATAAAACCGTCCCCTCTCCAAACTGCGAACGAGTTTCGTGAAATGATTAGAATCCCCTTTTCCTTTGATCCTCTCCTAATGACATAAGTTTAACGAGGCTCGCGTCGATGCCCGATATAAAGTGGGTCTCACTGAAAACTTGCTGTAAGTCCCACTATGGATTTGAAAGTGCAATCACGGATTTTTCTGCACTTTAATGATATGACTTTACTTATAACCCCAATATCATCTTCTTCACACGATTTGGCATCACGTATCTAGCGTTCCACCCCCAGTGAGTCGCTATAAAATCCTCACCTATGTTCCGCAGGGCGAGGCCTAAAAACAGAGAGGTAGCAGAGTTATCCATCACGTCGATAACGATTACAGAGGCTTCAAACTATTGGGGAATAGAAGTCATAACCTTGTAAAGTAACCGGTGATTTGTGTAACAGGGAGCAGTCACTATGGGCTGAGATAATACGTGCAATGCAAATACCTATGGTTCGTGTTCACATTTTAAGGAGCCAATCACGAGGTAGATTGAGGAATTAAACTAATCCCGAATTATGAAATAAAGGAAAGAAGTGGGCTATTTCTCATTCATCAACATGAGTAGAAAGAGAGACTATCTAATGAGGGCAAAAGAGAAACTTTACACTTCCACAACAAATCTTTCTTTTTTACCCTCCTCATGAAGGAATTCCATAAAGTTAAATCTGAAACTGTTATGTTAATTAAGGGACTTACTTGTTGGTTAAGCTTAGTTAACCGAACGCCATTATCGATCCCGGATCAGGATTTTGACTTATTGTAAATAATATATAAATATGTGTGTGTGGTCCTTTATGTCTTCCTTAGTTTTGGTCTAAATTTAATGATCCTAGATTCAAAAACCGTAGTTTTCAGTGGTATCCCGATCCCTACATGTGTTGCCACGTGGAGAGCACGAGTATGGTGTACGCCTTCCGTCGGAATGGGACGCTAAATTGCGTGACTCCTTGGCAGCTATCGCATTCAGTAGGTCAATGTCGACGACGTAATTCTCTCCGCCTTCACTTCCCATTCCTTGACAATCCTACCCCTACCTAAATGCCCACCTATCCCTAATGACGAAAACAACCTTAGCCATCGGTTGCCTCCACCAATAGCTACTTTTGATTCAATGAAAACCGGCATTTAAGAACATGTGTTATTGTAAGCGGCGATTTCGTCCTAATTAGCTAGTCTTCACTGATTTTGGGTTATAACGCAGATGGAAATGATATTGCGGGAGAAACAATATCAGTTTCGATTCGATTTGTCTTATTTCAACTCTGGGACGGAGCCGAGACTGGTCGTATCGATTTTATGCAAGTTCTTCGGAAAGCCAGAATGGCTTTCTGTGACGGGACTGCTTTCCAGAGTTTTTTAGAGAATAAATTTTCGTGTTTTTTACAGAAAGGCATTTTACTGTCAGCGGTAACGGTATGGATATTGAGACCACTGTGGTGCCATTTTAGGACTTCTAGTGCGTTCGAAGGAAGCATATACCTTTTCGTAGAACTTTCTTCCTTACCACTTGGTCCCTTTTTTCACCAGCGCGGATGAACTCTGGAGGTAAAACTCTGATGTCTCTTCAAAATTTTATTCCAAAACGACCAAATGAACCGATTTCAAATAGTTGCAAAACACTCGGTCGCCATGTCCAAGATTTATTATGTCTCGCCTTCGTTGATGGGAAGAAATAGCTAAATCCTCTATTACATCCGTGTTTCACGGATTAGGACGGTTATAAACGAAGAATAATCTTTCTGGGGATTTCGATTGTTTAGGCTATTTTCCTTTTCGGTCAACGTTTCGGACGAGCTCGACTCGATCATCTTCTTCGGGGTTCCTGAGTTCCCTGACTGCAATGATTTAATCGAAAATCGAAGCGTCAACGGAAATCGATTACCTAACCCGGTGGGACTCCTAATAATAATTCATCCAAGCAACACACCGGGAAATCACTGGCTCTAGATCTTTTGAAACTTGACGAAACCACAGTCAAGAAAATAAATTTACAACAGGAAAAGTAATTTTTTACCTTCTTATAGTTTTTCCAAGGTGCGATAATGGTTGATTAGCTTTAAAGGAAGAAGTACTCGTTTGAGGTTATTTATGAATCATTTCTGAAACGAATTGAGGAAAAATCGCAACAAAATCATTTATACTGTTGATATCCGTGGATACGTTTGAGTTTTAGTTTGTATAAAGCTATATCCACAAAGGTTAAAAAATTTAGAATAGCACATTTTTATATTGTTCAATGAGACCTTTTGTGAATTTAGTAAAAACGTTAGTGACTAGAAAAAAATCATTATTATATTTATCGATTTTAAACAAAAGTCAGTTCCTGGTGGGTGGAAATTTGTATAAAAGGAATAAATCAGGATGCTTGAATTTTTTTCACCTTGATAATTACATTTATCCGTATTTGTGCCATTATGTACCTCGAAAAAAGTATTTTTTCAAGTTGTTACAGTTTCCATGCGGAAAATCATAAAATACCACCGCCCACTACTAGGTAATAAAATCCAGCTACCACCCGGGACCCGGTAATAAAATACCAACCAGTAGCCAGGGAAAAAAATCAAAACTGTAAAATATCTTTACCGTGCCGTTTCTATTATTAAATTACTAAATAATTTGTTGCGAACAGTTAGATGTAATATTAAATACGGCGGATAGTTGCCAAAAATTTGTTTGCACGTAAGTTTTCTTTGGGATTCAATCCAAAATGTAGAATTCCATTTCTCTATGCCGTCAAAACTCTGATCCGTGATGAAAAGATATCACTGGATACTTCAAATAATATAATATAAATGCATCACTTCGAATATGCTCTCGGGTAGCAATTCTCTTCAGTAGGATTAGGGTAGTGGCGTGGCCAATTGAGAGGCTCCACGGATGTTCCGACGCGGACACAACAAGGAGTTTGAACGAAAGGAAAAGAAGACGGGGATGATTGGTTTTTTTCAGCCTACAGTCCCCTCCGCCAACATATCTCCGAACTTCCCTGGACGTACCTAAGTTGCTAGTTGTTTGGCGAGTGCATATAGGCGTAAGAGGTTTTCACGGTTAAGAGGAGAGTCTCCCCCCCCCCCAAACGGATTGATTGAATTAGTCCGAGCGGAGTCCATTTCGAACTTCCTCTTTTTCCTTTTTCCTCTAATCCATCCTCTTTCCATCCGCCAACTCCCTCCCCCCTTCCCTTCCTCCGGAACAATCTTGGCTCTCTCTCCCTCTTTCCATTCATACCCCTTCCGAGCAATTGCAAGCTGAGCACTTGTCCCTTCCACCGAAACCATATCACGTACAGGGACACGAGATGGCCCGAGTGAAGCGTCGGTTCGATGGAAAATACGTTCTGTGGAAAATACTCGTATATTAAAGAGCATTCGGCTTGAAATGAACAGGGAAAACCGATCGAAATCCATGGTTTGAGTATTGTTGCAAGGATGCGACATAGTGTTCCTTCCATGGCTCCTCCGAGTCTCCCAAGTGACCAAAGACACCCTTATCGCAGGATGATCGCTCACTTGCAGTTAGAGGAGGACGAGTCATTTGACTGTGGGGCGTACGGGGTCCTGCGTCTGAGGGCAAAGTGCAGTTCTAAAGTTTTGTACTCTTATAAAAGCCCTGGTTGCTGGGTGAAAAGGTCAGTTGGTTATCTCGCGGTGACCGGTAGGACGCGAGGTTTAGGCTGTTTTTTGCGCTTGTCGCGACAGTGTGCCCTATTGCTGACTTTCCGACGGACGAGGGCCTTCCCCATGTTGCAGTGTCGGTGACAGCATTGGCTCCCGCACTCCTCGTCGGACCTTACCTTTGGACGAGGGCCCTGCCTGGGTTACGAGTCTCGTGAAGCAACCCGGCCGCAACAGTAAGGCATTAAATTTATAATGAGCTTTAGCCGGGATAAAAGATACCATCAGTTCGCAGAATAGTTTAAGTCTACGCTTCTTTAATTATAACGACAGAAATAATAAGTGCTGCTATGAACAAACCTATAATAATCATGCGGCACTTTTGTTCTATGCTGTAAAATATTTTAAAATGTATGTACCCTTATTAGACCTAACATTACGGCTCCACTCACTTACCCGCTCTATTACTTGACTGTCCTACTATTTTTAAGTCCTTCATTTTCATGACCCAAACAATGTTCGCAATAAATTATAAACTAATATAGGTAATTATACGGAACTAAAGAAGTTGTCAAGGAAATTGCGGTTTGTATTTTCAGCACATGGTCATAAATGAATGACATTAATAAATTATAACTTATGGTGATGTAATTCTTTTTAGAATTCACAAGATACAATCATGTGTGAATATTTTTGTATTAAAAATAAAAATTCTGTTACTCTAATTATTTTGACGCCAAGTAGGTCCGCAGAAAATCTGTTTCTTGTAATGATTCGTCTTTTCCTTTTTTTCCAGCCAATTTTATTTGTATAATAACTGCTCTATTAGGATTTCACTTACGTTAGTAATTAAGTCACGACAAAAAGACGGTAAAATAATTACTGTTGTCATCCTTTTTGTGGATTGGCCAGGAGCAGTATACCAGTTTTTTCTGTTTTCTCCAAAGCTTTATTCTTTCTTAATCCCTGTCGCTGACATTTTCCATTTTTTAAAATTTAAATCAGCTTCCTCCGTATTTATTCTCCTTTCATTTTTACACACAATTTTATATTTAGTAATTGTTCGTGTAAGTACATCATTCTGCTTCATTATAGTATTTTCATCGCTTAATATATTTGCTCTGTTGCCGTAATCTCTGAAGTCTCAAAAGCGTAAAAATTAATGTAATTTTATACCTTATGTTTGATCTAGCACTATATATATTCTGTTTGCATTTCATTAGCTGACAGTCACCTCGAAAATGATTTTATTTATTCCACTTCATTATTAATGGTTGAACTTAATGGATACCGACGAGATTCCATGTGCCTTTACATAGTAAAGATCCCTGTATCATTGGCTACCTATGCAATAAAAAGAAGGTTAAACTTATCGTTTCACTTCATATGTAACGAATATAAAAATATATGGTATCTGGAATAATTTGTGTTAAAAAAATATCGCATTTGCAATAATAATCCAAATTCAGTTGATGTTGTTGCCCAGTGAGGTCATCAAATTTTCTCGCCATAGAAAATCAAAATGGCTTCACTTTCCAAGCTTTTAATATTTTGTCTAAATTTATAATGATAGAGTCTAGAATAGCCCATCGCCAGGGATGTTCTTGAATAATCGTTCCTGTGTCACACAAGTTGTCAGCCAGCAGAATTAGATTGCTTTACAGAGATTCCTTGGGGTTGAGAACGTACGTACATCTCAAGCCGAAATTTCTATGATAAATTAGAAAGGTTTGAAAGGGGATTAAAAAAAATCAAGTTTCAGTCTCCATGTTTAGCAAATGAATCTGAAGTAAATGTGATATCATCTGCCTCAGACGCATACGCGTTTACTCCCAGATTTGGGGTAGATAAGGCGACAAGACGCGGAAGCGAAATTTAAAAGGCATGAAGATGGCCGAAGATCTTGGATTAACCGGAAGTTTCGGAACTGGGTATGAAAGCTCCTTTGAAATATCCAATGTACTCTCAGGGGCACGAATCTCTGGGAAACCTCTCTCACGACCCCTCGTCATGGCCTTTAACGTAGTGAATACTACGATCTCTCAGAGACCCCCTCCGAAAGGATTTATTTTAAATGGTTTATTGTCTGTACTCATATGAACACAAAGGAAATATCAAGCTAGCAGGCTTGGGATTCGCTGTGGCTTAGTTGAAATTTGACATGTCACACAGAAAAAATATACTGCGTGAAATAATTTACGGCAACATTTATTTTTCAGGCGGCGCATTTGATGCCTCTAAACTTACTTTCAAGAAAACATTAACAATATTAGTAGATAGATAAATAAACTTTTAAATAATGGCTATTAACAAAGATAAAGATCAACCTCTATAAATCTTCTGCGACTGCTCACTAGACATTAATTGTTCAGGGCACTATTTTCTTTTCAAAAGTATGTATACTGTTGCTTAAGGATATTTTTATTTAGTTTCATCGATGTATTTGGGGCTAAATATAACAGATAAATGCTTTCACATGAATTTATGAACGCTCTTATTGATTTTTGCGTAATGTGCGAAATATATTCCGATTTCTTCAAAAGTCATGAAATGATAACCCCTTTCCATGAATATTTAAATCCTCACGCTGTGTTTTTGCTTCATAAGCTTTTGTTTGCATTTGTTTTTCCCTCAGCCAAGCAAATATTTTCTCGCTTGAATGTGGCATAACTTTCGATTGAATTAAATTTAGTCGGAAACCATTCCACCTTGCTCGCCACCCGCTCAACTGGCATGAGCTTCAGGGAAAAATATACAGCAGACGCGCCCTCAAAAACCTTATGTATCTATTAATTTTATGATGAGTTTATTGTTGCCAATGGCATCCCTTTTGTCAGGAAGTTTTATTTTTTATGTGTAATTAGATTTATCTATAGTATACGATCCTACCAGATGGTATTTCATGAAAATGATCTATCATCATATCTGATCTAATCTAATGATATAGCATCATATCTTTGGTATTTTCAAATTTTTCAAATTAGTTACAGAGGGAATTTACGGGGATATGGTAAGGAGAGGGGTTGGATCTCTCTCTGGGATTCCATCCATCCCGCCATTACTGTTTTAGAAGCATTGGCAATTCAATACACGTATTATTTTTTACAAAAAACAGTTTAAATTATACCCCAAATCGTATTAGTTGATCGGAGATAAACATCATCGGCAAGTGAATTATTGCAAAGGAAAAACATTTCAGTTTACGGGTAATTAGAGAGAACATACAATTAATTGACGAGTAAACGACTTCAATCAAAGCAAAAGGCAGGTGTTCAGCGCCCTCTAATTACCTCTATTGCAATCGAGAGGACTTCAGTGTCTTCTAACTCAGCACAATAATTATATACGTAAATACTCATTTCCGAATAAATCTTTTTTGCAAATTCTGTAGGAGAGGAGAATACACTTGGTGAAATATCAAACTTGTCTGGAAAAACACAAGGCTATCAATTCCTGTTATCCATTGGTTTTGTTAATTTAGCTTTTGAAGGGCTTCTGCCAGAAGAAAAATCTTCTGACTGTCGAAAATACATTCCTGGAAATAAACAAAGCCTTTTGAAATTAGGTCTTTGTAGGTTTCCACCACAATCGTGCGCCGGGAAAACACCAACTTTTACATAGTACATACTTTATTTAAGCATATAGCGCGCTGGAGCATGTCTCGCTCTCTCTGTGTGTGAGACATGACAATAATGGCAATGGAAAATAATATCCAATAGGACGCGTCGGAAATGAGTGACTATAGGTCATCGGTAAATGACAAACAAACGGCTCTAAAAAAATGAAAATAGTCTGAGAAAAGTACGTGAAGAAGGGGAGGGGGTTATAAGCAATGTTTGAGGCGCAAAAAAATAAGGTACATGGGGTGCGAAAAGAGAATGATGCAGATCAAATGAAGGGCTTAAATAACTTTTAAAAGGCTAAACGAAGAATGAAGTCTCGGAGAAACTTAGAGAAGACGAAGGGATAACATTATCTGTTACTTTGTTCAACCAAGATTTTGACAGTCGTCCAGGGGGAGAGTGAGCTGGAAGAACTACAAAAGAAAGGCCCCGGGAGAGATGAGTGAAGCAAATAATGACGTAAGTCAAAAAGAGGAAAAATATAAACTATGATGGGCCCAACCGAGAGATAAATTGAGTGGAGAGAAACGTCAAACCAATTGCAGGAGTCATTTTAACATATATTTGAAACCGAATAATATTATCTTGGGTATGTGACGATAACATCGCAACACCCACGTAGGCTGGAATGCCTAACATTTTCCAACACTTCCATTTCTATATGATTCTTTATGGGAGATAACTCCGTCCGGTATCTTAATCATATAATACCACTGGGAACAACTTTCTTTCCGAAACACAGAAATCTCTGAAAAAGTACATCGCTTCTCCTATCATTATGTATGTTTTTCAACTTCTACAAATTGAAGTCTGACACCGTAAATGGTATCTTAATAATGACTTCATTTCAGTTTTTTGGCTCTGGGTCAAGATCGCGATTAGCAAAAAGAAGAAACATAAGGCGAAGAAGGAGCCATAACTGGTTGTTCACTCATGAGAACTGTCACAATGACCATTATTTAAAATCACCTCCGACGAGCCATTAGGCGCAGGCGAAAATAAGTTTTGTATTTTACACTTATTTCCCTTGACTACGGAGATGGAAGAAATATTTGAAATTAGTTCCTAGTACACAAGTTCATTAGAAAAATGGAAAAAAAGTTGACTAAGCTATGCAAGATATTTCTTTAAAACCAAGTTATTAGAGATGAAGTTACAAAGATAATAATAAAGAAAGTACAAAACGCAGTCCGTACTGCATATACACTCCTGAGAGCATCCTCGAAAATGAAGAATGCAGACTCTATTAGGAAAGAACACTAAATACTTTGAACAATAATAAGCAATGGGCCGTACGCTGTGTCAACGAAATATTGAATAAAAATCCTTATAAGTATGTTCATTTAATTGGCTTTAATATATTAGAAAAAGAAGTCGAAAAAATTGTGAAAATACACTTACTTCCCTGACCATTGAATTGAAAGAGCTATGGAGACAAAATTACGGCATATTCGTGGCAATCGTGATGCCCGCAACCAGAAAAAATTTCATCAACTACATCAAAACAATAGGAAATACGACTACATATACAGACACACGTAAAAAAGTAGTTTTTAAAGCTTTAATCCAAAACATTTGAAACAGTGCGGAATTAAATTAATTGGATTAGCGATTCGGTGGTGGTGGGTGGGGCGGGTATAAAGGAGAGGGCAATAGGGAGAAAGGGAGCAGTCGATGGTAAGGAAGTCGAGTTGCACGAGAAGCTAAACGGTCATAGATTGACTTCAGAGCCTCACGCGATCCCCCAAACGGACCCCCTTACGGTTGGCTCCTGGTAGGAGGGAAATAATATATACGTATGTGTGTACTTGTACTTGTATGTATATGTCTGTGTGTGTATATATGTATATATATATATATATATATATATATATATGTCTGTGTGTGTATATATATATATATATATATATATATATATATATATACACACACACATATGTGTAAAAACACGCACACACCTTTCGTAACTGCTCCCTGCATTACATTTTTATCAATCATCCAACCTGCGCCGACCTGACGTCAGAGGAACCCTTAAATCTCCCCCGGAAACCACGCGGGAACGAAAATACTGCCGGCCGCCTTCCCCATTCCACACCCCTCCCGCCCTTCTCTAGCCGCAGGAATGAAAAAATAACCCTGTCCGTAGTCCGCGTTCATCTTTCGACGCCTGCTGCTCCCCCGGGAGGCGGGGTTGAGTTATCGCTCGACACCACCCGAGGGAGAGGACCCGACGGCGCGCGCGTCGGACACGCCTCGTCTCGTGGCACGGGGGCGACTTTCCCGATTGCAGGTACGCGAGATGGCGTCCTTCCTCCCTCCCCACTCGTCCCTATTGCTCCTCCGGCTCCTAATACTGAGCGAAGACTGACGCATAATAACCGTTTGCTATCGGAGCACGTAGCGGGTGTCCACGCAGTCAGAACTATCGCAGACTTAAGATTAGAGACACATCTACGTTCCAATCTCGCTCATGTCTCGCCCCTGTCCCGCTCATGTCTCGTCCATCGTCTACAGTTACAGTTCCTATTTCGTGTTGTTGGTCCTACAGTGTAGTGCGTTTCCTGAAATTTCATATATTTCTTATCTGCTGACCTGCTTCCAATAGTACTTCCTTTTTTGAGGGAAAGAAAAGAGAAAACAATTAGCACCCATTGAGTGTAAGAAATCTTGAAAGAGATTGAATACTATTTTCTTTATTACGATTTTCTAACGTTGTATCAACATTAATATGTATCCATAGGTAAATTACAAAACTAAGTTCTTCGGAAGCTGTCGACTGATAATGGTTACTTGGTGGAGAGCGAGAACTCCATCCTTGCAGCATTAAAATATTCTTTTGAGTGAACGCCTTCGGGCCGTGAACATAGCGATATCATATTTGAAGCGTATCGTGGACGTTGGTTTCCTTTGATCCATCCGAATAGGGCTGAAGTATATTTGAGCCGAGCGAGACCGTATCGTGTTCGTAAGGCAAAACGCGCTTCAAATCTTTTTAAGTCTCTCTCTCTCTCCGTTACGAGAAAACTTCCGTCTCCGGGAAATCTCCCTCCGTCGGCGAGGAGCCGCTGGGTGGACTGGCTCCTTGCTCGGATTCCCTTATCTCCGTGGCCCCGACTGCCTCACTGAACTCCGCTTCAACAGTTTACAAATCTGGGTTTCTTTCGCGGAGTCGGAATTGTGGAGCCAAGACAAAGGCGATGCCGCGAAGTCGAAACTTCGTCATCGCCGCGGTCCGACGGTTTCAGAGCCTTCTCTGAATGGGCACCCTGGACGGTGAAGTTTGTGGATTTAGTTTTATTTTCGACTTGGTATTTGGTATCCGGGTCCAGGCGCAAAGTCTTCGTAAAAGTCTGGGGTACTTTCCCGTCATTGAGGAGGACGTTTTGTCCGGTGCTGCCATGCTACGTTTCATACAAAAAAGTTGACAGCCGAACTCCTGATATATCTGCACGTATGTACGCACCCATGAAGCAACTTTGAAGTACGAGGAAAGAACCAGGGGAAATGAAGATTGGGGAATGACAAAGGGATTTAAGTAATTGGATTAGGGCCGAGGATCTTGTTAGGGGTGGTTCTCGTATAATATTTCCCTCGTAAAAACAGAGCATCTAATTCTGGGATACAGGTATCTTCATCTATTTTTATTTCATGATCCGTTCGGCAAATGTATGTCAGGCTGCCAATAACTTTTCATACTGATTTTACAAAAAGTTGACTAAATGAACTTGGGAGCGAATCTCCCACTCAAATACCCTCAGTACCTGTCTACCTCGTATATCCAGCATAGAATTAAATCATCTGCTTCCAGTTGAAATATTTTTTTAAATTATGTTGAATTCAGCATTACAGCTTAAACGTGTTGTGATTTTCCACTTTGACGCCCGCTTAATGACGCTGATGAAACTAATTTGCTGCATGCAGTTGCCATCGGAGCCGTGGAAAAAATATTTTTTTCTTACAGATTAAACCTTTATCTTAGACTTTCCAGTCTTGTCTTTTTGTTTGAATGAAAAACGAGTCGAAACGAAACTGGTATTGAAAGTATAGGACGAGTCGACTTCTTGGGAAGACGACACCAGGTTACCATTTCTCAAGCGTCTTGTGAATACTGTCAACATTGAAAATGTGCTGTTAATTCAGTAAAGAGCGATCGAAGTTCACTTGTTCCATGGGTTCATTTAAAGCATCAACAGTTACACATTCTAAAAAGAAAATATTGAGCTTGAGGTATTTTTCTCCTAAGTTTGTGTTTTAATGCATGGACATATTAACCCGATGGCTCGAGTACTAGATTGGTATCATTATTCAATATAACGCGCGTTTGCGAAGTAGCTCAGAACATCTTGCATGCAAAATCATTTTCTCCAATCCCAACCAAATTTACTTAAAGCTTTTTACGCGCATCACTATAATCTAATGTCTTGAGGTAAATTTTGCTTTTGATTCTAAAAAAAACATGAATCCGTTTAGTCTTTATTGTAATATTTCGTTCCCTTTAATTCATTTCAAATTGGTAGTAATGCTAGTATTTTGATCCGAAACTTGTTTTGATACAGAATTGTGTACAGCGGTGGTTGTCGATTCCAATTTAGTTGGGACGACCAAAAGTGCTAGTTTTAATCGCTTCGACCGACTGAAGCGTATCCAAGTGTTCAAGAGTATAAAACTAAAATTTCTCACTGAGGAATCGATCATTATTCTAGGGTCTCCTTAAAATAACAAAAGAATTGTAAATATATTTACCGACGCAATTTCCAAATGGAATGAAATGAATAAATTTACACAAGAAAGATAAGACTGCAGAAAAATGAACCGAGTGCTTACTGCTATCTTTCCCGTGCTTGAAGAAAAATAGGTTTATTACAATTGAAATTGTTTGGATCGTACATGTATCGTGCATGTAAAGCGCTCAATTACCATATGACCTTTGGTCACTGAGCTCCTTCCTTAATTGACCCCATTATTTTGGGTCGATTTCAAACCTCCCCACCCACTGTCGAATTCCATCTAACTACACCGGGCCCCACTCTGAAATGCGTCACGTTGATTCCCTGAGACCCCTCTCTTTAATATTTTTTTTTTAATTCGCTGCATTCCATGCTTGATTTCATAGATAATATATCGTTTTCCTTGTGGTCAGTGTAGTAACATTTGCTTTCGCTCCCCGGTGATGGTCGAAAGAGCAGTACTTATGCCAACGGAAATGGAGAAAGGTTATGAAAAGAGGAGATTAAAGTTCTTTTCAATGCAAGCTTTTGTCTAGCAACCCGTGAGATTCACGTGGGTCGAAGTGGAGTGCTTTTTTTGTTGGAGGTCTACGATTCGGAGGAAGTAAATGTACAACGAAAATGAGTGGAAACAAAAGAGAGTTTCGGCCTCCCAACGGGGTTTGGAGAGTCGAGAAGAGGATTGTGGAGACAATCGAAAGGTTTGGCGGACCGGGAAGGGGAGGTGAGGGCGCTTGGGAGCAGTGACGCGTCCGACCCCCGAAATGGGTATAATACGTACTACACAAACACACACTCATATCAACACCGCCCACGTTGCGACTGTTCCCGGTCGGCGGGAATGATTGACGAAGGTCCCAAGGGTTTGAGTCGAGGGTGTGACCATCTCGGAGGGGAGAGGGGTGTTAATGGGAGCTGGACCTTCCCATGGAGGACTGAGGGGATTGGGGGGGAGGAGCACGGCGCGAGGGTCGCTGGGGACGGTCGGGGTGCTTCGGGAAGGTCAAAGTATTTTGGGGGTTCGGACCGACGGTGGAGATGGGAAACCGAATTATTTCGTGAAATGTTTCACGTCACCCTTTTTACGGGTTTTAGTTTGAGGATTTAGTCATTATTATCTCTCTTCGCATGATTTACTGACGCTTCGACGCATGTCACTCGACGTCGGTATCCGTTGTGGAAAATTGAACATTTCGTCCATGATGAGTCGATGTGGGTGAACACTAGCAATAAACCATCCCTCACCCGAACTACTTTTGATGCTTTTGGATTTATATCATAATATAATTTTACTCATCCCGTACTACAGTTGAAATACGTATTTCACAATCACAACACATGACTTTCGAGGTATTTTTTTCCTGAAGCTCCGTCTCATAAACAGTTATAGTTTAAACTATTGAATGAATGGAATAATTTATCCTCATTTCTAGAGACGACTGCGATTTAATTGATTATTTAAGAACATCAAAGGAGTATTTGGGTTTTATGCCTAACCAAAGTTCATTGCGCTCATTGCATTAAACGTTAAAAATATAGTCGAGAGTATATATTTTGAGTTGGAGATACAGATGAGAGGGAATGGGCTTTTTTCTACTTCTCAAGGTGTTCAGCCACCCAGATTTAAATCAGGAAACTTTAGAGTTAACGTTTTTCGCCCAAGAAGAAGGCGAGGCATGTAGACGCAGTGGATACTGACAGGCAACGGGAGAATTAACAGAGAGGGAATTCTGAGAATGCGAGGTATTAGAAGGAAAATAATAGGCATTTTGATAAAATTCAGGGAGGGTAAATGCATGCAAAACTAAAGAATGTGTCATTAACAATATGGAGCATGGGGTTTAAGGATATGTCTTGTCATATTAGTTAGGGTTTACAAGTACGGTAGTGTGAACTTCGAAGGTCCATCAAAAACCTACCCAAACCGTGTAAACTGTTACTAATAATAAAAAAATACTATCTAACCTCTTACAGTTTGCACATTCATACCGTATTGATCATGAATTTGAGCCCATATCTTTAAAAAATTCTCAGTTGACGTACATTAATTGAAAATATTTTCACTAAGGTAGGATACGTATCGACCTGTGAAAATTAATGCAAGAAGAGACGATGGTTTGGTTGACGTTTGGATCACATATATTTCTGTTTATGATCACATGTATTTCTGTCCTTGAAATTTTTCTGTAAAAAAATAAATCGTACAAAAAACTTCTCGGACGAGTCCTCCAGATACGACTAAAATGGAGCTTACTAGGGTTATGATAGAGTGGGACATATCTGTAGTTGTATGCCCACTCACTTAATGCATGCCTGCAGATACGCCCACACCGTTCTTTCTTATTACGCCCTGATCTTTCTTTCTTGCTAATCAACATGAATTTGCATTGCAGCATCATGGAAAAATACGAACGTCGGTTCTTTAGTAGTTGATATTCTTTTCGATGGTATCGGGCTCAACCTTGTGTGCATTCATCTTGAAGAATAAGACACACTTTGTAAATTCACACTAATGTAAGCCGTTGAAATCCCTCCCACTACCCACACAATCCCACTGATGACACTACGTTCAGCCCTTTACTTCCACGCCTCCACTTCAAGCTTCCCCCACCCATCCTACCCTCCCATCCTTAATCCCTCCCATTCCTCCTTTCCCGACCTGCTCGGCAATTGATATTCTTTCAATTGCCACGATATTTCCTTTTATCAGTCGTACTTTGCGTGAGCAGCGAATTTCAGGGCCCAGACGATAAAGGGACGGGAAAAGAATAGCGTCCGAAAAGAGGTGATTCATTCACTGCTAATAGTTCGTCGGCACTTTCCTCACCTTTAGCGCTTCTAAATATTGCCTTCAGCGCGACATTTAGAAAGCGTCGATTGAGGTAGCATGCTGATCCATTTATCCGTCGAGCAGCTCGGCGGTAAGCCCACTTGCATTCACTTAACGTCACTCTCCGGGGGTCGTTCACTTTTTACCGATAGTGTGGACGCCTTTCGCTGTCGCCGACGGCCTTGCGTTCCCCACCGTGTGGCGTGTCCACTGAGTGGAAGGAACGGGGGTGCATTTTACTCCGCGTCCGATTTGTCCAAGTACTTATCGCTAAAGCCCCTGAGACTTGGACGTTTGACCGAAACGGGTGAGGTTGGTAGCTGCTTCCCCAAAGGGTTCCCCATAGAGAAAGGATAGGGGACATTATAGTCGAACAAACCTTAACGAATCCGTTTCATCGCTGATATTCTGGACCGTTGAAAGTAAGATAATAGATGGAATCTCGGTATGCGACTGTGAAGCCTATTTTATCGGGAATTAACCATGTTGTTCGAATCAAACTGTGATTTTATGGCGCGTATACTACTGAAGTACTCAATTCTCTATTTTCATGATTAACATTTAGATGTGTATTTATTGGCTCATCTCCCATGTCCCGAGTAACGACATGGTTCTCACTTTAGTATCCACGTTTATGGAGTGCGTGTACAATTCAGTTGGTATGGCCGAGTGCACATAAAAAATGGCTTTAATTTTCGTTTACCGCTGAGCACTATGACTGTATCTATAACCTTATTTAAATTTTGCTCTGAACACAGAAGCGTCGGAGTATGACTGTGGGATAAACGAACCCTCTGGACTGAAGTAAAAACTAAAATAATGAAGTTTTTTACTTCATTGATAATGGATTTCCACAAAGTTAAGCCTGAAAACATCGAATGTATCAAGAACTCTCTGGATCTGGAAGTTTTCCTTCCTGTTACACACCTTTCGTGGGACACTTCATTTGGGAGCTATGCAAAATAAATACCTATGGGCACTAAGTTTTGTTGTGCATTCATTGAATTGATTTAAGTAAGGCCGGAAAAATGCTTTCCTCGATTCTTAAACTCGGCCACGAATTATATTGTTTGACCACGGAAACAGTGGCTATTCACTTAAGTTGTGACACCTTGCTTCGGAGACTACTCTTTAGCTGGATGTTTTCGAGCTATTGCGTACTTATGTATCTGACGAGGAAATAACTTAAAAATTACAAAAATTAATTGATGTTTTTTTTGTGACTCCATGACAGAAATGCGTACTACTTTGCTCGCATTCATTGGTTGGAAAAGAGTATAACCTCATCAGGGTGCTCAATGATTTTACTGCGTAATTAACCAATTCAAGAGACATGGACGTACAATTTTGATTAAAACGATTTGGTCAATTCAACCGAGTTGTGTTATCTAAGCCGGCATATTAATCACGTTCTAATAATTTTCGAATTCCAATTCGAACTCTAGACGAAAATGCCCGCTCCTAGTATTAAGCATTGTCCCTTCGTGTCAGCCTCTGCTCTCGCTTATTTTCGCACCGGATGCAAGAGGCGTGGTGGTTAGGAGGGAGAGGGAGGAGGAAGGGAGGGAAAGAAAGAGGGAAAAGAAGACTGAAGCCGTGCGTGGGGAAGCAAACAATGGGTGCCGTGGATTTGGCAGTTTGTGTACACTCGAGAGGATATTATGGGGATGAGGAGAGGCGTTGTCGATCGCTTTCCGCTCGTTCCTTCCCCATCGCCCACTACTCCATTCCCTCGGCACCATCAACCGAGCCCTTTCCCACCCCTTCACACGTGTACTTGAGAGTGGGAGAGAGAATCTGGTGATCTGCGATGTAAATTGTGTATCGTAATCGTGTCGATGTTCTGAAATCGCTAAGTAAATGTGCGACACGGCATTTCAAGTCCCAGGTGCACGTAGGGGTTGAGTCGTAAATAATCGATTTTTATCGAATGAGTGTCACGACACCACTCGGGAGAGAAATCGATTCCATGCGTAACAAAAAAATAAAACTATCGTAACTTTGACGCGTTAGCAATGCTCATGGCTGCTCGAACGATAAATAAAAAGGCGCTCCGTTTACGCTGTTTGCCTACCCGATCAAACCGATTTATCGAAATAATGCTCGGTTGGAGATTACGATGGAGTTTTCTACACTCGAGCATTCAATGAAATCGTAATCGATGGCGAAGTCGCATGGTAGGGGATAAATGTACTCGAAAATCGACCTTACATATTGAATCTCATAAGAATCAACTCTTCTGCGTAATCGTCGCTTCAGGTCGCATATCGAACTTTGCGGTATATGTGTGGGTAAGCCTAGTGGGTGAGGAATTTGGCTACAGACCTGAAGGCCTGGTTTCCATTCCCGGTGACTTTGGATACTCCCCATTGCGCCCATACTATGTGATTTTTTCGGACGAGAAAAATCTTTCTCGGCGAAGACAGGCGGCGATAGAAAGAAACTGGCTACCCCTTCTTTATGCGTTGAATTTTCTCAGCCAAAGCGCTTAAACAGAGTTGAGTTTAGCATTTGCCTCTCAAACAAAACATCAAACTGATAAATATGACAATGGCACTAGGGCTGCGAGATTTACAATAAGGTTTTTAATGTTTTACAATGATATTTTTTACTGCATTTCGATTTACTCAAGTTTATTATCTTTCTTTCCAAGGTACTCTTTACCATCATATTAAAATAAACTACCGATGCAATTCTCAATATTGGCGACGCAGGGCCTTCCCCTTGAATAAATCCTCCACAAAAATCCATTACTCCTGTATTGTATGGTGAAAAGATGGCACTCGGATAAACCCACGTCGCATACTCATCCGTGTATGAGGAAATCCAGTGTATAAATGTCTACGTATCGTCCATTAGTCATTGATCATTCTTCGTGCATTATAGGTGTGTTCCAAATAGGTCCTCGTTTCCGCATGGATGTGAAACAAGGACGATGTGGAAGACAGAAGAGAAGAGCGTGGAATGTTTTCTGATCTGACTCTGGCAAAGGATGGTGAAAGTGGAGAGGATGAAGGCAAACTGAACGGGCTGATTCGAAGGGACCGAGTCTACGTTGAGTAATTGGTGATTGGAAGGAAGAAAGCCAACGAAGAAGCGAAGAGGAATGAAATTTGGTACGCGGACTGACATTTTGAGGGGAAGAAGGGTCGTCCGAGAGACGAAGCTGGAGGCACAAAGAACGTAGAGGCGCCTGGTGGCGACAATTCCATTTAAACTTGCACGAGGGGCTTGATACGATAATGATGGTGATGCAGATGAATCTCAAGGCTCGACAATTGAAAAGCGATATCGAACCGACGTCAAGCATCGCATTTGCTACAACGTTAACATCGTCATGTTCCACGCGGGAGTCCTGTTCCAGCCCACTCGGCCAGCCGCTTTTCCTCTCGATCACTCCTCACAAGGCACGGGTGGAATGCCGCCCCACAATCCGTCCCAAAGCCATCATTTCCACCCCAGCACCTCTCCCCTGACGACCCCCCTTCCCCTTCCCCCAACAGCCGGGAACAAAAAACGAATGGCAAGTCTGGATGACGTCAGCGGGGATACACAGCCAATCAGGATGGTCCTACGAGGCGTGACAATGGGACGGGGAAGTGGGGGAGTCGAGAGAGAGGGGGAATGGGAGGGGGGCAGGTGGGGAGGGGGTTCCGATGGGGATGTTTTCTCAGGCGTAGGTGTACCGATTCTCTGTGACGATCGGGCGAGGGTGGGACGAGTGGAGGATAATGGTTTTATTTTTTTCTATAAGGGGGCCGGAAGTGTATTTCGGGTCGGTGTGCTGGAAAAGAACATAGGTTGAACCGATTGAAAAGTAATAGATACAATGATACATATCTCGGTCTTGGATGGTGCAAAGGTCACGGCCATTTTGCACCGTGTAACCTAAAGTGAGTAAACCTAAGACTTAGGCGATATTCCTGATCAAGGTAGGATACGAATGAATCCGCTACTTACCGGAACCTTTGAATGTCTCAGACTGCATAGTTGCGAATTGCGAATGCGGAGTCAGAATGGGCACTTCTGGGCAGAGGGATAAGACAGAGATATCCATTATCTCTAATATATACTATGTGAGGGAGGCTGAAGTGACAATAACTTTGGAAAGTGGACGGTGTACTAAGAGGGTAGGCCGAGTAGTAAGGACATACGAGGAAAACATCGGAGGACATTCTCGTAAAAAGGAAAACTGCGTTATGTAAATAAGGGTTTACGAATACGCTGGAGTTGAATTTGGGCACCTTAAGTAAAAACGTAATGAATAACCAAGGGAAAATTTGAATATGTAGCGTTGTTTTTTATGGTTCGGAAATTTGGTAATTGAGGCAAGAGGATGGGTGTGTGTGATTGTGAAGGCTTTTAAGATACTGATATGGAGAAGAATGGGAAAAATAAAATGGACGGAAAGAAAAACCAAAGATAAAGGTCTTGGGACCGTTATCGGGAGAAATTCGAAGAAGGCACAACAAGTGGATGAAGGAGATCCTGAGGAACAAGGAGATGTTGAAAACGGTGACAGAGAGAAGGATGTTGGGAGAGTGAGATAGAGGGAGGAAAAGAATAAGCATTTTTGATTGAAATTAAAAGATGTAGCAAGTTTGCAGATCCAAACAATAATATTAGAGTCATATTATATACGAATTTAATGGTTTTTATTTCTAGGGTTAGTCAAAAATCTATCCCAATCCGGTAGACAACTGCTCATAAATTATAATAATTTATTCAGAATAGATTCCCGTCTTTTCAATGCAAACTGATGATTAAAGCAACAACAAGGTAAATCATCGCAAAAATTCTGTTACATAAACCTCTCAGCCCATAGCCGCCTTAAATGTATCATGAACATTTTTCTAAAACTTGATAAAACACTTATTACATAGCTCTTACTTAAAACCGTGTCATGGCACACACCGTGTCGGCGAACAAGACATTTACAATTTTACAAGTCAAAGTTAATAAAATCGTCCTCGGCTGTCGACCTTGATTGCTCCGCAAACCATTGGTAAAATCAACCTCTAGGATCTAAAAAGATCTAAATTCAGGTTCTCCCTACTATCGCACCATAGGATATGGTGATGGTAGGTAAATAAGGCGAGGGAGCTTACAAGAGGGTGGGGGTGAAAAATCGCGTGCGCACTGTCTCGCAGAGATGCAAAAGAGTGGTACAAACTCTTTTGAAAGGTGTCAGGTTTTACGTAATGTATGAGGTATAGTCAATCGTATAGGTCAGTCGGAATCATGAAGAGGAGGCCCTTATTATCAATTTTTCGCACGCATCGTAGCCCCAAGTTTACCACAAAGAGAGGATATGTTCAGTCATCCGCAATGCCTCCAAGTTCGCGAGTCTGACATATCATATACAGGGTTCGTCCGGAAAATAAGTGTACTGAGCTCAGGAAAAAAAAATTATTACACTTTTA
Organism: Hetaerina americana; assembly: GCF_022747635.1. Lineage (NCBI taxonomy): Eukaryota > Metazoa > Arthropoda > Insecta > Odonata > Calopterygidae > Hetaerina > Hetaerina americana. Next base: position 33,908,377 of record NW_027287095.1, read on the forward strand.
CATATCTTAAGCTAATATTCCTCAAAATAGGACCCTTGTGAGTCGATACACTTGTTCCAGCGGCGTTCCCATTCCTGGAACGCTCCCGCGAAGGCATCATCGGGAACCTCTCGAAGACACATCGTCACGGCCTCTTTGACGGCGTCCAAAGTCCCGTATCGCGTTCCTTTCAAACTCCTCTTTATCTTCGGGAACAGAACAGTTCTCTAAAAATTGTGGATCATTTTTGCAGTGATCCGCATGTTGTGTCGCGATTTCCAAACGATTGAGTCTTTGATCATCACTGAGCACTTTCGGCACCAACTTTGCACAAATTTTTCGCATCTGTAATTGCTCCCTAATAATCTCGTGCACTATTTTTTTTTGGCACATTACACTGCTCTGCTATCATCCGAACACTAAGACGACGATCAGAGTTCAGTACATCGCGAAATTTTCGCACATTTTCGTCGGTGAGTGTCGTTGATGGGCGTCCAGGCCGTGGTTCGTCGTCGACCTCTTCTCTGCCCTCCACGAACATCTTGTGCCACCGAAAGATCATGTTTCTGGACATGGCTGACTCCCCGTAAGCCTGGTTAATCATACCGACAGTTTCGGTAGACGATTTCCCAAGCTTTACCGCAAATTTGATGAAATAACGCTGCTCCAAAAACTTCGGCATCGCGTTCCGTGATGTGGGTCGAGCGTGGAGGTTCGCGTTAACAGAGGTCCTCACTACACCACAGCTCAGAGCCGACTGCCTTTTTCAGCGTCGCTTGCCAACATACCCCCCTCCAATCGCAGCCCGTCAGAGCGGTGCTGGGCGCGCCTGGAGCGGCGGGAAAAAATCAGTACACTTATTTTCCGGACGAACCCTGCATATATATATATATATATATTACCAAGGTTCCGGTCGCGGTAGTCCAGTGGGTAGAGCGTTGGACTGCTGACCGGAGGGTCCCGGGTTCGATTCCCGGGCAAGGCACTCTGGGCACCTGCAGCTCCACCCAAGCTAAAGTGATTTTTCGGGTACCAGGTCTTCCTGGGAAACCATAACCGGCACAGGGAAAGGAACTGGCCCCCCTACCCTGATGTGTGAATTTTCACACGCCGTATAGGGCTTAGTACTGGGTGATCTCTACCATCACCTACTAAACCGACCTTCGGGTTGATTACTGTGTTTATGGTTTTTTTTTATTACCAAGGTTATGAGATTGTCTATAAAGAGAAAGGCTAAGTTTGGCATTAAAATAGGAGGGCAAAAACTGGAGCAGGTGGAAAAGTTTACGTACCTCGGAAGTGTTTTGAACCAACATGATCAAAGTAGTAAGGACGTATGGAGAAAAACTCCAATAAGCAAAGAGGGTTTCACAAGGAGGAGTGAGTTGAGGTTAGGGACATAGAGTAAGGATGTTAAGAAAAGGCTCGTAAAAATCTTTATATGGAGTGCTGTTAATTACGCAGAAACATGGTTACTGAAGCAGGAAGATAGACGTTGATTGGAGGCTTTTGAAATGTGGTTGTGTTGAAGGATGTAGAAGGTGAAATAGACCGAAAGGAAAACGAATTAGGAAATGCCAGGTATGGTGGTCGAGGAGAGGGGGTTGTTGGGAGAAATCATAAGGAGGTAGGTAAAATGGATTAAAAGCGTATTCATTGGCAGTGGGATGTTGAAGACTATATATAGAGGGAAGAAATTTAGACAAACAAGGAAAGGGCAGAGCTTAGGCTCCTTTTGTTTGCTACCGCCGGGTGCGTGTGGCGGGGAGGGAGCGTTCGTGAGTGTTTTATTTCCCTTTAAAGGGCTCGTTTTTTTTTGTTGCGCTTTCCTTCTTCATGCTAGTGTGCTGAATTTGATTTCTTCAAATGGCTGTGCGCCGCTTAAACACGCTCGCCTTGCAAGTTGACGAGAAGGCGAAGCCCCCTACCCCGTTGGAGGTCCACCTCTTCACGTTAGAGTCGCTGGGCCTCACACCCGAAGAGATAGTGGCGATCCAATTTGGATACAATCGCCATTTGATATTCCTGAAGTTGGCAACCGAAGCTACAATGACTAGGATTTTAGACAATACTCCGCGGAAACTACCGTTTCCGTCTTTAAATGACCAGAGGACGACAATAACAATTGACGAGACTTCCGGCAGCCCGTGTAATGTCAGGGTTCTTTGTCTCCCCGTGGAGACCCCATTGGAAGACATAACAGGCGAGCTCCAACGCTTTGGTAAAATCCATCGCTCGTGGGAGAACAGGTGGGAGGGAGACAAGATGGCGCGGGTGCTTACTGGCACTAGGGTTGTGCGGATGACGGTCGAGAGAAATATCCCCTCGTACCTCCACATCGGCGGCAACCGGGCCATCATCATCTATGAGGGTCAGCGCCGCACTTGCGCCCGCTGTAACCAAGAAGGCCACGAGCGCAAGACCTGCCCTCGGAACCAGGGAGGTAAGAGCTATGTGGAGGCAATGACGATGCCCTCCAACCCTAACGCCGCCGTGGAGATGGACGAGCCCGAAGTGGCTGTGGAGGAGAGAGCGCGGTCGCTTCTACTCATCGAGGGTGCGGCCCCGGCTGCTCCAGTCGGTCCCCCGCATCTCCCTTCAATTGGAGGGAAATGTCAGCGGGAGCGAAAATCGTCAACGGAGGAAAGGGAACCGAAAAAGAAGAGGACTGACAAACCCAAGCTCCTGGACTCGAATACGGATCTAAAAATGGCTCTCGTACCTACCACCTCGCCTAATATCACACGACCTCCAGCCCCCGTCTCCGTAAACTCGTCAAATGAGGAGGGATGGTCTTTCGCCCCCCCTCCCCCCGCTCACGCCATCGACGCCCTCGCTACGCAATCCTTGCATCACGGGTTTCAAACACCCCGAGAACCTCTGGTGACAGGTGAGGAGGATGCATCTGATTGCGATGTTTTCCCGTCCCCAACAGCTCATCCCTCGACCCCTTTATCATTGACTATAAAGGAAGCGTCACCGACCCCGGAAGTCGACCCGCATACAAGTTTCCCAAAGTCAAAAATCCCACATACCCCATCTTCTTTCCCCATTAAGGACAGCCAAGGTGTCGACGATCTTCCCAGCGCTTCTCAAGATACGGACCACAAGCAACTATCTCCCCTGATTTTTCCCGACCACAACCCTTCCGCAGATGAGCCACAGTCCGCCACTCCGACCCTCCCCGAGGGTATCTCCTGTCCCTTGGCGGCCCCCAGCGGTGCTCCTTCGAAGAAGGCCCCCTGTGGAACGCTGCCGAATTACCCGCTCTTCGTCGAGACCACGGCTGGCTCTTCCTCTTCGGACGAGGCCGGGGGGGAGGGTGAAATGCCGCGTCCTCGCTCGTCGACCCGTTGGACGAGGCGTCCCGGGAAGCGGCGAAGCACTCGTCGCCCGGGGTCGAGTCGCGACCGGAGCGACGCTAGCCACGACCAGAACTCTGGGAAGTGATGTCCGGTAGATACCCGGTGCCGGACACACTTCGTCCATCGTTGAAGAGGTTTTTTTTTTTTTTTTTTTTGCTGAATGACTGATTGAATCGATAATTTCAACCCTGCCATTGATAATTTCTTACAATACATAATTTTCCATGGCTAGCTAAAATCTCCCTCCTAATATCTGTGGACCTTGTCTTCCTTTCTTTTTTTTTTTCTTTCTAAATGTTAATGGTCAAATGTACGAGTATGCGTCTGTATGCACATGCTTATGCATGTGCGTGTGGATGTGCATGTGTGCATATGTATGTGCAAGTGGATATGTATGTGGTATATGTATCATGTATGTATCCATGTATACACTTAAACTAAAGAGAAACATGATGTACCCATAATCTGTGACCTGATATTATGCATAATGCAAACAAACTCTGTAATATTTTGAACCGAATAAAATAATTTATATCATAGCTCAAGTGGTTAAGAGCATCCGCCCGGCAAGTGGAAAGATCCGGTGTTCGAGTCCCGGTTGAGGAAATATTTTTACTCTTGTGATCCGTTCGATTCCGCCTTCCCCACCTCTATTGTGTTCGTCCTTTATATGTGTTCCTATCCCTTTTCCTTATATCTGTTTCTGTATATATGAGTATATATATATACTCATATATACAGAATATATGAGTATATATATATATACTGTATATACATACATATGTATGCATATATATATATGAGTATATATATATATATGCATACATACGTAAGTGCGCGACACGGCCTCGCAGCAGCTCGTGCCGTCGCAAAATTCGTACTTAATTTTGTTGTAGGAATCTCTCGTCCTCCCTGAATTCCGAATGGCTAATTGCAGATGTAAGATACTAGATTAAATTAAGGTGGCATAACTCAATAATACTAAGAATGAATAAAATACCGTAGTTCAGAGGTCTATTCTCTGTGCTCTTCGTCTGAGATGCAGCTCGTCACCCTCATAGCTTTCGTCTATGGGGCACAAAGGAGCGCTAAGGACCCCTTTGCTATCCCTCCTGTGCTGGGAGCAGGCACATTATACTATATGTAGCCTTACTCTGCCGCTTGTTCTCCACATTCGTTGGCAAAATTTAACTAATAAGAAGGATCCAACAACTCTACCCTAGCTTTAAACGCTCGTGATTCGTCAACCTCCGCGTAGACCTCGCTCACCCTCGTGTTTGGTTGAGTTAGATTAACGACTTCAAAAGAAAAGTGAAAACAAAACATCTTTTACGCTATGTTATCGTGGTGGGCTGTGAAAACAGTCGGCATATTTCTTAAGCTATATGCTGAAATTAAACTCTTACGATTAATGACTAATATTTAATTATCTCCATTTGATATAAGAATTTATTGCATCAAGAGCGAGCGTTTCGATAGTGTGTAAAACTACGGGAACGCTATTTGTCATAATTAAACCCACCAGCGGGGTATTTTTATTATTGGTATTCATAGTGTTCCAGTACCATCATAACACGCCAAAAACCTCGCAATTGGTTATATCTTCAGATTCAAAGTGAACCAACCCCTATGGTGGAAGTAAGGTAACAATGGATTCCACTTGGATCAATAGCTCTCCGTTGATAAGTACAGCGACGGGGGCTCTTGGGACTCGATCACGAATTTTCATAAAGTGCCGCGTCATCGCAACTCACGAGATTGATAACGAAAACGGAACCATCATTCTTTAAATTTTGTATTAAGGATCCCAGCGCAGGCAAATATATTTCTGTATCTGGCACGAATTGGGTGTTCATATCCGCGAACATTATTAATTTCACCGTTAAAATTGACTCTAAATTAAATTACCTCTGCTCCATTTGCTTCGTCGCATGTTTTTACCTATTCACAAGCGCACGCTATAATGGATCCGACATATTGTTTTGGAAATTCTTGTTGCGAATACGCAATTAACAAACACGAAAAATCTTTCCTTGCGCCTCATTTTTTTATTCCCCCTAGCCGTGCTGGGATTTCACCACTACAACGCGTCGTCTCCGTCGTGGAAACCACCAGAAGGATGGGGTAAGGATGAAAATATCCTCGTAAAAAAATAAGTAAGTGGGCAGAGTGAGAGAGTGTTGTCACTGCACGTGGGGTTTATCCTCGCCGATGTCTTCGATGGAGGGAGTCCGAAAATGTACGTACATGAAGTCACCCTGTATATCGTGGTAGACGAGGGGAGATTGAGCGGGGAGGGTGAATAGTGGGGTGGGAGAGAGATAGGAACGGTAAGGGAGGGAAGAAAGAAATCTAGCGCGGTGAATTCGGCAGGGAAGCGAGCAGGTTTCATCGCGTTTCCCTCCTTTTTCCATTCATTTTTCCCAGTATTCTTCGCATTATTACCCCCTCTTTATATAATACAAACACACACACACACATATATGCTTACATGCATATATACACACACAGGCATACGTGTAAATATAGATGCAGGTGACCGAGACCACCGAAATATAAAAGTGAATTCTTTTAATTTTTATTAATCTTTTTTGAAATCATTTTTTATCCATATATACAGGGTGCAGCAACATAACTTCCTCTTTTGAAAGCGTTTTGCCTTTGAAAAAATAAAGTTATGCTGTCGCACCCTGGAAATGTGTATTCATCAAACTGTGGTGAACTTCACAATGGTGTAATCTCTTAAAAAAGATGTTTATGATATATATATATATATATATATATATATATATATATATATATAATATATCTATTTATGAATGTGTATATATAATATATACATATATCTATTTATGTAGTAATATATATGTATATAAATGTGTGTGTATATACTATATATACACACACAGATATACCTGTCCTTTGAGAATTCCATAAACAACTCATTCATTCAATTATCACCATTTTATTGAATGCTCGATGATTAGTTGTGCTGATTTGAGCGTTGCTCCAACTCGGCAACGGTGATTTTGAACGTGCGAATACGATTCGTCATCCAAGTCGATTCGATTCGATAGTTATCGATCAGTCATGAGTCAACTCCCTCGTTTTCCCTGGAGCTTTTTAATGTTGATTTCCGGATCGGGGATAGGATTGGGTGCGTGTGTCTGGGGCGATGGGGATGAGGGAGGGAGGGAAGGAATAGAAGGAGAAGGGAGGGAGTAAGGGCTCTGCCGCAAAGCTCCGCTCGATAATTTATCACCCGCGACAAAGTGCGTGCCCTTGCATGCGTACTCGGCATGTGCGAGTTGATGATCTTCTCTTCTCCGGAGGGCGGAAGGGGGGGGGGTGTCTATCTACTACCAGGGTGCGTGGTGGATGGGAAGCCTTACTGATCCTCCATCATCGGTCTCCCTTTCCTTCCTACCTCTCTTCCCGTGTATACCGTTCTTTGCCTCCTCTCTCCAACATTAGAGGGTGACTCTCTTTTAAGCACCCTTCCTGAATAACTCCCTGCTTTCGAAACACCTGAAAAGCAATCTGTTGAAGCCAAAATACTCTCTCACAGGCATTCTTGAAAAGTAGAACTCTTCCCCTTAATGAAAACGCGCGTCAGAAATTACGGCATTGGTGACTGAGACCACCTTCTTTTTCGGTATTAGAGAATAATTCATTAATAAAAAAACAAACGAGTTGTACAGGTTGATAGTTGTTTCCCTGAGAAAAAGAGCTTTTTTTGCAGAAATATAACGGTCCTGATTTCACTAGGATTCGAGGATCACCGACAAACATCATCTTTCCAGATGATGTTTGTCGGTGAGTGTGTGCATGATTAGGATTAGAATTTTGCGTGCAAATCATATCAGCAATATACATTTTTATGAAATGCTGAACTAAAATATTTTAAAATAAATATATGCTCAGACGAAAGGCATTGGTATTTATTTCAGCTAATGTCGTAAACTTCGAAAGTGACGCTTCCATCTGGGCCGTGTAACTGTCGTTGAAGGTTGGTTGATATATGATGGTGGTTCCCCACGAAGTTCTAAGTAGTGACCAGGAAATCACACCACTTAGTGTTATGTCAGATTGTCGAAAGGTAGTCACCCTGGATTCGAAAGCGAGACCCAACAGTCAGTATCCAAACTCTGTTGCCAGTGACAGTAAGGAAGGACGGTCGAGTAAATGTATAGAGAAGATTTATTTGGAAACGCGTTGTTAGATAGAGAGTAGTGTGCGGGGGTGGGAGTGGGGTCGGTGTTACGGTGGAAGAGGTCAAGGGAGCGGGGTCCAGTGGTATGGAGGTTAGCCCTTGCGTGGGCGTAGACTCAACGAGGAAGCGGTCGGGCTAGGAATGCTATCGGTAGGTGTAGGTAGCCCTTAAGCATGCCTAATGAGGGCCCCGAATGGGGATTGTGTCCTTTCAGAGGATAGAATGACACGGGGGGGGGCAAGGATAGAGCACTACTGGAGGGGGAAAATTATCACTTAAGTCTGCAAAACTCCAGTGCTGGTGACCTACGTGGCTATCTCACCACTATACATATCGCGGCTATGTCACCAATATACATGGATAACGACTTGATATTATTGCTGGATTTCTTTATAATCCAAATTGTTGGGAATTTAAAAAGCATTTATTTGAAGAGTATGAGTGTAGTACGAATTCATATGTAAGGAGACTTTCGTAGGCTTAGCGGAATTACGAAAATTTCATTCACTCGATTGTGTCAAATTTTAGTGTTAAGTGTTTAACTCTGACATTCGTTCGAGATATTTTTTATGCGTGTGAGTTAATTCGCGTATTCAGTCGAACTTTCACATCTTGAATTTCCTTAAGCCAAATTTTTGAAAACTCAAAGTAGACATTTCATTTTCATCGTCATTCTTTTCGTTTTCTCAGTTCAAAGTTGTCTGCAATTCTAAACCAATAATTGGAATTTTTCGCCGTCTCGAATGCTTCTTTCCTAATCAACGGCACCAGGTGGGAACCAAATAGCGCCAGATTGTCTACTTTGACAAATATGAATGCAAAAGACGAGTTTTTATTAAGTGAAGGTCCTTGAATGGTCTTGCCAAGTAAATTTTCAGGGTCCCAAATATCTGTTGTCCTTTCCCTCTGTGAAATTACTGAAATCCCTAAGTTGACGTACTTCAATCCAGGCGTCCTGTTTTTTTCCGTCGGAATATCCTTCATAAGGAGCATCGAACTAACATTGACATATGAGCACTTAGCTAATATGTTTCTCAGACAAAAAAGTCTTCTTGAAACCTTGCGAAACCTCACGTCAGGATAAGTGAAACTATGATATTTACTGCCTCTCAGTGTTGGGGGGTCAAGAAAGCTCTGGCATACGAGCAACCAGTCGCAGAGAGATCTTAGGAAGAGAAATTATCGTGTCCATTGGTATCGCAATGATATAATCAAGTGGCTAGTGAGTTAAGATGGAATAAATGATATCATTTACATTGCTTCTATTTACGGCAGGTGTCCGGATCTGATCATGTACGAGAGATATTTAAATTAGATATTTAAAAACTGCAATGAGCAGATAGAAAAATGTGTCCTTAGAATACGAAATACTGTCCATATAATGCGTTTACATGTTTAGTTCTGTAAAAACCTGTCGCAATTGACCATACACCAGTATATCAGGTGATTTTTACTCCCTATTTTCTTATACCTACTTATTTTTCGGTGTTACCGTCGCCAGTGCACTGGGAGATCAAACAATGAAGCATCTTTAACCTCTTAATTTAATGTGCTGAATGATTTTGGAGGCATAATGTATATTTTACTTTTTCTTTCATTTGAAACAAAACTTATTTCTTATTTTTTTGCAGTGGATGGTTATTACTATAAAGATAGTAGGAAAGTAATGAAAGATATCCCTTGTCCAATAAATTCCAGTGACCCGATAAACGCACATGTTTCTGACACAAAATATCTATTATACGAAGAAGATTTCTTCTTTCGATGCCCCGTCTAATGAAAGTTTAACTTCATACGCAGAATTTGTTTCGTTGGAAATTTTAATGCATGTTTGATAGTAATAAAAACAATGTTAATAGTTATGGAATTGAAAATAGTGCCCTAAAAGTTAAGTGTTTGAAAGTTTAAAAGTTAGATGTAAGCATTTTCTCCAAATTTTTACTCTTTTTAATGTCCGCGTTGAACCCGGGAAATCTGAGGTTACAACGTACTCAGGAATGGCCGGAAACGGAGCCTAACGTCCCAAAACAAACAAGAACTTTAAAGATCTCTACACCACCACCCCCCCTCCAAGTACCTAATTCCCTTCCGCGCAATTAAACCTTCCGGGCGACGAATGCGCTTTTCATTAACAGAGACCATAAAGAAAAAACTCTCGCTTCCCCTCGCCACCGACTTATCTACTACATCCATCCGCCCCCACCTCGAGATCCACAGCTACGAAAACAGACTCCACGGTAGGGGTGGGCGATGAGGGGGTATTGTTAGCTGCCTCCGCAAGCCTCGGTTCATTATACATGCTCCCTACCTTATCGAAAGCATCGCGACTACTACCGAGGCCGTCGCACCCCCCGCTGACGAGCTGGTGGTGTCCGCCTTCCGACTCGCGGGGAGCCGGTAAATGCAATCGAGCGATATTTATCGTGACAGGCGGAACACGAGACGACCGCCTTTGAGATTCAAGGGTTTGACGGAGAAGTGGGCTGGAGGGATGGGAGGGACGGCGTGCGTCGGATCGAGAAAGGGACGAGGGAGGGATAATCGGTGTGGGGAGACCTGGAAGGGAAAATTTTGATGGAGGACACGGGATTATGGGCGAAAAACATCGAACTGGAAATTCATAAGGACCTTCGACTCTTTGTTTTCATTCAAAATACAGTGACAAAGACTTGGGTCCTTTAATTAGAAAGCTGAAGTTGCCTTGACGCGCTCGAATCACTAAGAAGAACCTAAATAGTGCAGAAGGACACCGTTTTAACCCTCGCTATTAGAAAATATTTCATCTTGAAAAATATTTTTGATGCTATTTCCACGTTCACGAGCTTTGCCATTACCCTGTGTTCATACTCTCTGCTTGCAAGTACCAGTGATTATTAACCTTCTAGTTCTTAAGATTAAAAAGTAGTATTAAAACTATCCCTGGATGCCTAAAATATGATTTTGATATGATTACCCAAAACCCATGTTCCTAATCCAAAGTCAACCAATCCGCTTCCACAGGGCTCACGGCTGGAGAATGTTAATAGGTATACTCCATCCACTCGGTACTCAGGATTGAAGTATTTCACCCTCTTGCTGACCATGAGTAAAGGCTCCATTTAAAAGGTCACAAGGTGGCTTCTTGGGGTAGAGAAGGACAAAGAATCCATCAAGCAGACCCTCCAGTGGTCATAGGAACCTAAGGTTACACTACGGATGGCTTCAATAATGCTCAATTGGCCGTTTCATGTTTTAATCTGAAGCCGATTGTGGGTTACCTACCTGCCCTGACTTTGGTACGTGTATCAACGTCGCCTCAGCTCCACCTCTCACTTTGCAAACGTAAACTGGCAAATACTCGTCTCTTCTCACCCCTTGTTCCTCCAATTTCATCATTACGCGGAAAATTTGGACCTATCTTTGAAATTCCGTCTGGGTGAACCAAGCCAGAAACAGTACTCAGCGTTAAGGTACATAATTATTAATAACGTTTGCTCTTCAAAATCTGCATCCTCCTCGTGCTGGCGCTATTTTAAATATTTTAAAAGTTTAATGCATCATCCATTCATCGGTATTTGTGGCGAAAAGTGTCTAAAATTGAAACCAAAATCTCCCTTCGCGTCCCACCGCAAACTTAACTCGGATATTCCAAAGAAACTGCGGGAGATGCCGCAACAGTAACTTTAACGGAGTCATCCGCTAATGTGCATTTCAATGCAACAATTTCAGAGCGTAAAAATCATTCGCCTTGACTGGGACCAGTCAAGGCGAATGATTTTTACGCTCTGAAATTGTTGCATTGAGGTTAACTCGGATAATTGCAGTGCTAAAAATAGTGAATCAATTTCATCGGTGAAATTAAAAATTTCGATGCGGTTTGGCCATGCAAACACCTCTTAATGCTGGTGTGGATTGTGAAATTTTTTCAGCTTTACCATAGATACCTGAAAAGGTGTCTTGCGTTGTCAATTTCTCGCGACCCTAGGAGTTTGCTCGGAGAGAGGAAATCTCCTTGTTCTTCAGTCAGCGTAACGATAAACCGGCATGCATCCAATACAGCGCCGCCGCAGACTGCTCAGCCGATCAGAACATTGACCGCCAGCTCGCATAGACTTCGACACCGCAGGGGGTTGCCCGACCCTCAACTTTTCACCACGGTTTCAGGAGCGAGCGAAATCTCATGCCCGTCATTTGTTCATCGCTCACGGCTCAACTTTTTTTTCTGTTTCCTCTCAGTATTTACGCCGCCATGAAAACGCTGGGCACGCCTTTGATGCGCGTGGATGTGGAAACCCAACACATACACGGGTTAATGTACAGCTAGCTCGTGAGAGAAGTTTAAGAGAAAAAATAATAATTTAAGCACAAAAAAATAAAATAATATTCCACGCGAGTGATTATATTTTTAAGGCTAGTAAGGCTAGTTTAGAACACGCATACGTGATCAGAGTCGGGGCGATATCACCCTTGCCCTCCACTGTCGATCTCACCCGCGGCGGTCAGCAGAGGTTCCCGCGTAAGGCATGTGTGAGATGGTCCGGGAGATTACTCCTTGCGGTGTAGGTACCGCGGCGGAGGTCCGGCTTTCCAGCCGCAGGGACAGCCGTACCGGAATGGGAAGAGGAGCCCGAGCCCACAACCCTTTCCTTCCCCCGAACCGTCAAAACCACCCTCCAAAGTTTGCGAATGACTCTCCTCGCTGACACACCCATGCCTTCTCGGCCCCTCCTCCCCTCCGTATTTGCTCTCAAGTCCCTATATCACCCGTTTTCTCTTCCCCTTTCCCCCCTCCCGCCACTACTTACCCTAAGCCAAGGCCCCAGCCCCCTCCTCCTCGACCAACCCCCTTTTCCCACCCCCCTTTTCCCACCCCCGCCACCTCCTCCTCCCCTTGCCTTATCAACATTCCCGACGGAAGGGCAAGGGGTCGAGGGAGAGAGCAAGATATAGAAGGAGGAGGGAGGGATACGTCCGTGGTCCTACCCCCGAAAGACCTTTCCAAACCCTTTACCGCGTGTCCTCACTCCTCAAACTACCCCCTCCCCCTTCACCGCCATCTCAACCCGCTAACCCCCCCCCCCGCCATTTCCCCCGAACAATTCCGAAACGGACCCCTTTTACATCCCTTTAGCACCCCCATCACCTTGAGAATTAACCCTTCCGTCCAACTCTTCTCCCCCCACCCTCCCTCCCCCTCTTGTCTCTCTTCTCGGACCTTCCCCTCCGCCCCCTCTCCTCTCTCCCTCTCCCCTCCCCCTTTCATCGTCGTCCTCCTCCGCCCACTCTTTCTCCTCTCCTCCTCCACCTTCCCCATCTCCCTCCCTCGCCCCCGCCGCCCGAAAACTAAACATGCGCCGTCGGGCCGATCTATAAAGCCCCACGCGGCCGGCCCCGGTATCTAAGTAAGCTCATCGCACACACACTTAAAATGTGTCTGGGAGCCCGGGCTATTAACTCCTCCCGCCCCGGCGCACCGTCGGAGATTCCCTCTCCCTATCGCTTTCCATATCTCTCTCTCTCTCTCTCTCACGCTCCCTGGATATTTCGCCCATCTCTTTGTCCTCCGGTGGCCTTTTCGAAAATCGCATCAAGGCTCTCTCCGGTCTTTAGTTTTGAAAGCTATTCGTAACGGTGTTCGTCCTCCTAAATGGGTTTTAAGTTTTGAAAAAACTTTTGGCCCATATTCAAATAGCGTTGCACTGTTTGTTGGCCATACCATTGTCTGTTTCTCATTCAGTTTGGCACGTTTGCCCGTAAGAGGCATGGCCTAGGATGGTTTTCACGTACGTTATAGTTCACCACGCGCATATCCACGCTAAAAGATAATTGAATGAACCATCCAAAGAAGATCAACATTATTCTTAGGGCATGATTTCTTTCTTATTTTTAAGTCCTTTGATTTTTCATTGCTATTTTACAAATACTCTTCTTTAAAATTTTTTGTCATTTGGAATACGTGTCTGGTTTAGTGTGTTGCAAACAAGCATTCTTTATCTCTCTCATAATAATTGAATTTTCACCCTCTGTTGTGATATCAAGGTTATATTTCTTTGAAATTCCTTATATTCTGTATCCATACTTGGTGAAGACGGTGTCAATAATAGGCACGCCATGTCTAACCATGTTTTGTCGGTATTTCCTAACTTTTAGAAGAGAAAAGGATTCTTAAAATTGGTGATTTAGGCAACAGTCTCTGATTTGATAAGGCATAGCACTCGAGTATCTTATTTTTTCCCTATGGTATAACTGTTTAGATATTGCGGAGGACATTAGTAGTTTGCTTCGGATATAAATTTATTGGATTTTGCGATAGTCGGTTTTCACTTAGTTAAAAAGAGACTCGTTACTCTCCATTAGTTCCCCAAAAAGAGACTAGTTACTTTCCACCAGAGACTCGTTAATCTTCATTCTACACACAACTGAATAATTCTAATTCTTATTACGCATGTTGATTACGTGAGAGTTTCTCCTGGATGTTTTAATTACACTCTCTGTGCGATCCCCGACCTGTAAAATGCCACGAAAAAAAAATACTCACGCGTCACGAACAGCTTCCCTCCCTTCCTCCGTGTAAATGCACTGCTCTGTCGCTGGCGGTCATCTTTCTACCGACACCTGTCTCTCTCTCTCTCTCTCCCTCTCAACGCCGTCCCAACAAAATCCATCGTGCACGGAGGAGATTTATGCTCATCCGTGCGGTTATTATTTTTATTTATTTCCCGCGGAATTCTCTCTCTCCTGACGGGATACGCCCGTGATCCCCTTGAATTATTTTGTTTTGTTTATCCCTCCCTCTTGCCCCCGCTTCCAATCTCACCGCTCTCGTCCCTGTTCCAGCCGAATATTTTCGCCGACACGCTGCTGGCGGGGAAAGGTCGTTTGGCGGCCGGATGGACCACGTCAGCTCCCTCTCTCCGCTTTTCCTTGTTAAAAGAGTCCCTCCCGCCCTCCTGACGCAGTGGCGTAATCTTCCTTTCCTTTCCGGATCGGGGCATGCCTACGTCAGGGGCCCTGGGAGTGGGAATGTTCGTTTCCTTTCCTACGTTTCATCATGATTCGTTTGCATTATATCCGTACTCGCCGCCATAGTGCTATCCTAAATACTCTTTTAACGTCAGACAAAAGTGCATAATTATAGTGCAGTGTAGTATTAGTTCAAGACTTGGATAGTTTTGAGTTAGGGGGCGAAAACGTATGTTTTTTTCAGAGAGCAAAAACCGGGTCGCTTTTAATATTGAATATTCTAAAACTGAGTTTATTTTGGAACATTACCTGTGATACTTCCCCTCTACACTCAGTCAATAAGTAAGTTACTCACTCATATTCATGTCGTCGTGGGAAGGAATTAAAAAATTACCTTATCAATGAACGGCTTATATTTTCTTCAGATGAGGAATATTGTCATACTTGCTCATTCACGAGTTCTTAAATTCTTTTGGATCACAAGAGATGGGTGAAATAAAAAATGAATATAACATGAAGAATTCGCCATGGTGTGAATTTCTCTCCACAATTTCCATCGGATTTCATGGCACTTATTTGAAATAATCGCGATATGTTTGGCTTCTAATACAGCAACTATGTTTCCGGAAAATATATACATTTGATTAGCAGTCTCTCTTAGTTGCATCTCGCTACAAGGTAAGAACATTTGATTGAGTTCATTATATTTTGGCAGCGTATTCAGTAATAGTGACAAAATAGAAAATGTGTGAGGACTGGGATCACGATCGCCAGAATTTAGAAGAGGGAATAATTAAGGAGGGGGGGGGGGAGCAGCGTATTCAGTGATAGTGCTTACCCTGACTCTAATTCACAAAGAAAGAAGGAGTGAATAGTGAGGGTATTGATAAGGAACGTCAGATTTCAGAAATTCGAAAAATTGGATGACAATTAAGGAGCACATTATGAGGTTCGGAACTCATGGTATCTACGTACGTAGGAGAATGGGAATATTTAGTTGGATAGTCTAATATTTTAACGCCAGGAGTTTGATAGACGGTATGCCACGGTAGTAGAGAAAGTAGAATGAAGAGACATTGAAATATAGCAACATTTTGAATGAACTTGTAGAAGGGATAATCTAAGATGAGTGATGTGCAAGAGGGGATAGCGATTTCAAATGTGAAAAAAGAGAATTCGATAAATATTTCATCTCCTGGAGGGTATGGTATCTGGAAAAATTCATGAGCTTACTGAACACTCTTAGAGTACATGTTGTGAAAAACACAAGAGAAAGACTTGTGTTTCACAAAGTAAACTCGCGAAGAGTCAAAATCTTACTTAAACCGCAACTAAATGTAATCAAGCGAACTAAAATTTCAAAGAACCACTGAACAGTGGATTTATTGGGCAGCGTGAAGGCAAAACCACAAACACGAAAGCAGGATTGCAGCAACAAGTATAGTCCAATCAAGATTCAATCATCATGATGTAGACGATTATATCATATGAAAGATGGTTCCTAGGTTGACCTAGACTTATAATTAGAAGGAGGCAAGATTTAAAATTAGGCTTTAAAGGTAGGTCGAGGACTCCTGAGTTTTCTTTCGTAACCGCGGGAATTAATGGTACAAAACTATATTGGCTGATTGGGCCTTCGAGGAAAAACAAGAGAGATAGCCACCGTTAGTGACAAATTTGGATATTCAATCTTCCCTCGCACGATACGCAGTCATAATAAAATCGAACCCAAACACTCGAATATATTTAATTAAAGACAAAAATTTAATGATTTAGTCAACTATTGGCTAATGTATACTGAGGTGTATGCGTAATAGTGTTTTTTTATATTATATAATATGTATTCAAATGCATACTTGATTTAATAGTTGTGTATACAAGACTGGTGCCCCCCTTCCCACCCACAATCCCTAGGGCGGCTCGTGGGGTATAGTGTTGATGTAGACTGATTGAGTGTTGAGTGCCTGTAGAGAGAGGTGAGAGATCCTGCCAGCAGAGTAAAAAAAGACACGAAAAGTGATGATAAAAAAGAGCGCTGGTCATAAGGTAGAAAAACCTTGCTAGGCTTAAATTTTCACACATCTGCTTGTGCATTCCGTTTTTGCGTCGCCGTCATAACCCGTTTCCATGCATAGGTCAGCACCGGTGGGGAAGAAAAGACGGCGATTACTCGTGCGCTGTATTTTTTTTTTATGGGAGATAAAACAAATGTCAGACAGCGAGCGAACCGTAGGTTTCCCTCGCCGCCGTAACTGCGGTGCCGCATGAGTTTGAGTGATGGTCAACTTCTCCGGCGACACGACACTGCGACGGCAATCTTCGTCGTCCTGACTGGCTGCGATGTCTACGGCGTCGCAAAACTGGATGCATGAAAACTTAGTTTCCATCAAAGAGCCGCGGGGAATCGGTACGACACTGTATAATTGAGTAAGATGATAGGGACATTGTTTTCGCTCACGTGTGTGTGTGTGCGCGCGCGCGGATTAATAAAATACTATGGAGTGTTTACGCATGACGTTCAATCTTGCTCCAATGGTTTTGCTCCTTTCTACCTTTGACAATAATGGAACGGGAAGCGTATCAGAATTTGAGGAGTGAGACAGCCTTGTACCAGTTCATGCATAATTTATTGGGCTCTACGTTCTGGAATCTTCCCTAGACGTAAAATGCCCTCACTCAAGAAGATTGAGACACTAAGTTCAGTTTTAGGCATGGTTTCTATTCAATTGTTCGAGAGAATAGATCACGCGCTATTGTTTTCTTTATCGTGTTCAGAAAAATGTACCTACTGATCGACAGGTCATCACGCAACAACGACGATAATTTCGTACCTTTTAAAAATGATGGAGAGTTATCCTTCGTTCAAAACCAGGGTTAATACTTGTGCATTTTGAATTGATTCTCCTGATGGCCCTCAATCGCCCTTCATGCCTTGAATAAGCCAGGGGTCATTTAAATGTATCTTTAAATGGCCCCTTACGTTAAAGTACGAGTGTCTACTGACTTAGAGGGATCCATGGCTTTTTAGATTGAAGGTCCATTTAAACTGACGATGAGCCACCGTTTAAATAGAACGCAGTCATGTTTTCAGCAATATGCAATGCATTTTTGTTTGGAAGAGTCCTCCCTCTTGTTCCCCGTGGATCTTACATATGCAAGTGCGTCGGTAGGTAACATAATACACACACACACACACATACACACACACACACACACACACACACACACATACACACACACACACACACACACATACACACATACACACACACACACACACACACGCGCGTTTGTGTGACAAAAAGCAGAAGGCATGCGCGCAGAGAAAAGGAACGC
Source organism: Hetaerina americana (assembly GCF_022747635.1). Classification (NCBI taxonomy): domain Eukaryota; kingdom Metazoa; phylum Arthropoda; class Insecta; order Odonata; family Calopterygidae; genus Hetaerina; species Hetaerina americana. Next base: position 33,926,212 of record NW_027287095.1, read on the forward strand.
AAATAAAATTAACAATGACAGGCATTTAATGTTTCGGTGGTCCTAGACATCTTTATCAGAGTAACACAAGTAATTGACGGTAAGATTATGGAAGAATTGAGGGTACTATGGGGAGGGTTAGTTATAATTATGAATACATATTTATTAAAATTATTCACGAAAAACGTCCTCAAAAGTAAATATAAGGTCAGCCACAAGCGTGATGATGGCATCTTTCACTTAGAAACACAAAATAAGGACACCTACAGTTTTGGTTTTTGTGCATTTAAGTGGCACAACCACCTTTCTCGACAGAAGGAAGAAAACTTTTACCAAAAAGTATAGACAATTCAAGGAAGTAAAAATAAAGAAGAAAGAAGAATACTACTGTGCTTAAATTATAATTCTTTTTTGATAATCGCCATCAGGTTGTTGGTGATCATTACAGTATAGGTATTAGTTATGGTGCTCTTTGCATTTAATCCGTACCTGCATCCAGGCTCCCACCCCCAATTAGCAATAGTGGTATTCACCTTACCATTCAACTATTGTTCTAACATTTGTTACTCTCGTTACACGCCGGAAGCGCTGCGATAAACCGAACAAGCTGGAAATGCTAACAATGCCGGTCGACAACGTTCAAACGCAGTAGGCTTTTCATCTTGAAAACGATGGCGGAGTCAGCCACTGGTACTTCGATGCCCTGCAACGTTACCCGGTGTGAAACCTGAGAAATTATCTTTAATCTGTTCAACGGGAAATACTGAAATTCCATCCAGCGTTGGCCATATGTGTATATATGTGTGTGTTTATCATATTTATTTGTAATATTCTATATGATGAAATTTGAACGAAAGTGGTAGAGATGGGAAGATTTAAACAAGGCATAGGCAAGTAAAGGTAAAGCATTTTGGACGGCGTTAACGGAGGTCGAAAGTATATGAAGATTAAGAATGTGTTCTTCAACTGTATAGGGTGCTAAAGTGTGAAAAGTATTTGATGTCGCGTTATGGCTTTGAAGTGTGCTTGGTCCCTGAGATCACAGACGGACCTTGGCTACAGCTGAAAAATTCATCTCGATGCCTGTAAATATATATATATATATATATATATATATATATATATATATATATATATATATATATATATATAAAAGGCTTTTAAGTACTCAAACACGCGATTAGCTGAATCCCTCTCATGCGTGACTTCAAATAGGTTTTCTCGCGGAAGCAGTTCTTTGAAGAATTTATTCATTCGTCGCACGGCCCGGTTATATCACCAATTTTCTTCCGTAGACACTAAAAAGGTATTTTTCATGTATAAATTCATCCCTGCTTCCGTGATGCTCGTAATCTACCATGTTCTACCTGTATTACCGCTAACATATGTATCTACCTTTCTTCTAAAACCACTTCGGCTTGATACTTACGTAGATTTTAAATACTCTTTTCAGTCTTATTTGCGCCTTTTATGTGACCTTAGATTGTCCTCGATTGTATTTTTCTGTACTATTTCCATCATTGGAGCAATCAATCTTGAGACCAACTAATTACTCCGTAATTTTTACGCGTTCAGTTCTGTATACTCCCACCTGTTAACTTCCTCACGTATATTTCTTGCTTTCGCGTTTGGCGTTATCTGTTTCATTTATCTCAATGAGGGATATTCCAACTCAGTTCTTCACATTAATTCTTTCTGCCACTCTTTTATTTAGTAAGTTTTCCCGATAATTTACCTAAAAATGGCCTTTTTTTTAGTCTTCTCAGATAACAAATGCCTTCCACTTTTCCATTGATTCTTGATCTCATGGGGGCGGAGCAGTAATATAATATTCCTTCTTTGTATTTTTTTGCCCTTATTTTTTAACTCAAAAGTATTGGCCATTCATGTGTCGCTACCATGGTCAGGTCATTCCATAAACATTTCAATCACTCTCTCTCGTAGCAAATGTAAACTGTCATCCACCTAGAAACTCCAGTTTTATGCTTTTTTTTTTGCAGTCATGCCAAGTTATTGATGCATTCAATTATAAATGTTTGTTGAAGACTATTTTTCTCTTTTATTTTAGGGCAAACGTTCTCAGCCCACTAAAGGCCACTTCGCTTCTTTGGTAAGTCAAAGACTGTAAATAAAATTCTTAAATGACAGGCATGAATAGGAATGCCAATTAACTATCCTAAAGTTGTAGTTCTCAGTTTAATTGGCTATTGGCATTCACTAATTTATTATTTGTCTATGGCCTATTTAATTTTAATGAGTTTCAATGTAGTGTATTTTGAAACATAATTGTTTACAGTATTATTATGCAGTGAAAAGTCAATGCAGAAAAAATTTGCAGCTATTATCATAATAATAATATTGTAAAAAGTTTTACCACGTAATTCGTCATTGTAAAATTTTAAATGCCAGTAAAGCAATTCTATTCGATTTATATGGCTCCAATGTCAGACAACTTGATTTCTGTCGCAAACTTTTCCCCAAGTTTCTCCAATTCCGTAAAGCAAATGATGATCGATCACCGAAAACCGCCTATTATCTTCGAAATGCCTCTTTGAAGTACCACTGGCGTTTATCGGTAAATGATAACTTCACATCCGTAGAAATTATCGGTGCCTTTCTCCAAAATTTCTTGGGCAATGAGTTTTGGAATGGTTTTATTCCCTTTAGCTGAGGTATAAATCTGAATCGTTCCTTGCCGTGATTTTCTCGACTTCTTTCGAAGTATTGACGAATGAGGTGGCGCGCATTGGAATTTGTTCTGTCCTAACGGCATTGAATTAAAGTTTGATTTCCCTCCACTCGGTGAAATGCGAGCGTAAAAGATGGATTAATAAAAAAATATTTTCCGTACAAAATTTGGTTTAAACTAATTACCGCGCTGTACAATTCTGTTTAACAAAACTGCTTCACCACCACGTGATTTAGATTTACACGCAGCGATGGATCACCTTTTTAATTTAAGATTAAGGTTTGTTAGAGTTCTTCACTGTTTTCATTCTTGCGCTAATACCTGGTATACATATCCAGGTACATGGTATGACGGCATCATTCCACCGCATGACATTTTCTAGCTTATTCTTAATTTTCAAAGCTGAAAGTCAATTATAATTAGCAGGATAACCAGTGAAACTAATATAGCCAGTAGTAATACGCCATTATTAATGAATTCTGATAATCTGATTTTATTTCGGCCACGAGCAGAAGGCTTTCTGCGTCAACTTCCTTTATTAACTACCTATAATTTTAGAAAGAAATTCATGAAAGTTAAAACCAGGATGAATATGACATCCTGTCCAAAGATATCCAGGGCTAATTTCAATATGCTAGCATACGATTACGAGCATAGTAGCATGCTAATCATATTTTTAATATTTTTAGATTTTTTATTTGCAATTTATTTACAGTTGGTAATTATTATGATGTAGTCATAAGCATCATATTATTCATTCTTTAAAGTAATAAACTCAGTCAAAAATCACCATTCTAAATCCGCTAAAAACGTCGCGTTGATTTATTCATACATACGTATCTATATGAAGTATGATATTGTATATTTGCAAATATACCAATTTTTGTTTGTCGCATTGGTTACATATGCCAATACGAGCCTTCTATTTCGATAATAATACAGATTAACTCAGTGAGATTATATTTAAGGAAGTAGCATTTTTATTCGATTATATTTTTTAATGGTTTATTTAATTGTTACATAATAACGTACCTGTAGAACTGTTTCCAGGCTTGCAGATTAAGTAAATTATTTAAAGTAGCTGCTTGTGAGTTCAAATAACCCCTAGCGTTCTCCATGTAAAATATAATCACTCGCATGGGAATACATGGGAGCATTGATTTTAATACATAATTAGTAACAGGAACCGTCCTGGAAAACGAACGACTAAAATTTTTCCCTCTTAAAGCTTTGTGCTTAAAGTTTTCTGTGGAGGTTAATTGCTGAGTTTGGCATCACAATGAAAATCAGCAAAGAAATTTCATGCAATATATTATTCTCGAATTTCATTTAAATTACTTATGATAAGGGATCACAGCCCACGGAAATTTGTACTAAATCTGTCATATTAAATAAAGATAAGTTGCATATGTCGTTTGTGTAGTATCTACTAATTTCGTGAAAGAGTCTCACTAAATTAATTTCTTGGTTTTTCTCGGCGTGATTAAGAATCACGCGCGGAATAAAAAGCGCGGTCTCAAAGAATAACTACCGACGATAAAAATCGCATCAGAGGCATATATTAAGTAGCCCATACCACGAGAGCACGTCAGAAGTATCGGGGGGAGGGGTATGGAGGGAAATCGTGAAGGATCGTCACCCTTCGCGCTCACTCACGCAATACCCGCGGGCCAATGGGAAGTTGGAAAGGATCTTCAGGGGATCATTAAGGGCCGCATGACCCAACGAAAGTTTTTAGGTTTTCAGATCACGTGAGACTTATCAGCGAGTAAGAAAAATGGGTATTTTGTCGCCGGTGGGCCACGTACAACCGACCACTTCACGAACGGAGGGAGGCGTGGGATAGCGGATTTAACGTGAGATTAGTTTTTCCTCGTTCATAGCCGACACGCAGAGCGGGAAGCGAGCTTTTTTTTGGCCTTTAAATACATGCACTCCCGATTTTAAACTCCATTCAATTCGGGGAGAGAGAGACGTTACCATTCACCGCCGATGGAACAAATTTCCAAAATGGAAAAGGGGGGGGGGTGGACGTGTCCTCTTCCGGTGAAGACCTTTTTGTCGAAATGAGTGGATTGTGGTCGACGGAGTCTCAAATCGAAATCACTATATATGTGGCTTTATTTCTTTTTTCCTCAGTCTCCTTTCGTGAAATATTTTCTCACTAAACGGGAATGATAGGCAGAGAGAAAAATTGCGAAATTGCAACTTCGTTAATTATTCTAGAACGGGGAATTTCATATATGTTAGTTTTTCACAGTGACTCGTCTAAATATGAAAAGAAGCATGTCGGGAAAGGCTTTTTTTTCAGCTTTTCATGTTCATGGCAAGGCTATTTTAACTAAATTGGACATATGCATACCCTTCACGCATTTTCCTTTGTGGGTACACAAGGTAAATTGTCGCAAAATCAATTTCTGCAAGGTAAGTAGTCTGTTTTTCGATTAATTCAAGTAATTTACTTCCCTTTACTAATTTCTATTACACTACCCCTATCCTTGCATACTTATTGCACCTTCTTTACATTCAGTAATTGTTTCATACGCATTATTCTGTTACTGAGATCTCTGATATTTCTTGCTTTTGAGATTCTCTTGAACCACCCACGCACATACCTCTCTTCGCCCACCCGTGCCTCTAATGTCATTAATTCTTTCCTCAGAAATCTAGCTGATAAAGGGATTCTCATTCATTCTCTCAACATGCCGAAACCAGCGCAGCACAAATCTCCGTGCTTGTCTGCTCACGATGTGCAATTGAATCCACATTGTGTTATGATCCACTCATTCATCACCCTATCTCTCCGATTTTTTTAAAATCAATCCTCCAGTACTCCGTGCGCAGTGCATGTAGTCGACCTTTAGGTTTATTTCGGCATGATATTCACTTCCTTAAAATATTGTGGGAAGGAGTACAGTTTCATGTTTGTCCAGTATTGCTGCCGTCGACAAACATGAAATATTCTTCTCTCATACGTGTACATCTGCTTGGTGATTCGACTCTCGTTGTTCATCCATCCTCTAAACTTGAGGAATAAAACCCCTTTTAAACTCTCTCACATTCCCTCACATTGGGAATTTACTTGAATTGGGACAATTTCTACCGCAATCCCGAATCACTTTGCGGTGAATCAGAGCCAGCCTTTGGGTTGATCACTTAAGTACACTTCCTTCCTGCATTTTCCGCAAAAAATATGTAAACCAGCTTCAAGATATTGTATCTTTTATACCTGAGCCAAAAGCCGACCTCTTGCCAGTTTTACTGCGTACATTCTTGGGCCCTCTCTTGTACTTCGTTGAAAAGCACTTTACTTGTTCTGTCTTTTGTTGAGAATCATCTAAAGTCGTCGCGGTGCTCCACTCCAACGTTCTCCGCTATCCCTGTGCCGGCCTCATTACCCACTCTCCAACACAACTCAAATGACCTCTGCCGCTGCGTGCTTTCCATGGTAATTACCTTCTCGTACAGAAATCCTGAAACCTGGTTGCAATTTTCTTCCAGTTTCCAAGAGCTTTTGATTAAATTGGATCCATTAGCTAACGCAAACTTCACGCATTCTACGAGGGTCATCCGGAAAGTAGTACCCGTTCGTGCTGCATGAAGTGCTGACGACGCGAGTAGCCGCTGGACGAGGTCAGATAGCTTCAGTGGCTTGTCTGCCTTCTCTGAGCCAAGTTGCGTGACGCTAGCATTGCCTGTGTTGTTTCTGTGATTGTTTACAATGTTTAAAAAAATTGAGAACGCCGCCAGTTGTGAAGTGAGGGCAGTGATTAAATTCCTCAATGCAAGAAACGTTCGCCCATGTGATATTCATCGCCAATTAAAGGAGGTGTATGGAGACAATGTAATGGACGAGTCGTCTGTTCGGCGGTGGTGTCGCAACTTCAACATGGGGAGGGGGAACACACACGACGATGAGCGTTCGGGGAGACCGTCTGTCATTACAGACCAACTGGTGAGCTCAGTTGACGAATTCGTGAGGAACGATCGGCGCGTCACAATTGATGACATCTGTGAGCATTTTCCCAATGTTTCTCGAACAATTGTTCATGAAATTGTTAAACACCATCTGCATTATGCAAAAATTTGTGCAAGATGGGTCCCTCGCGTATCTCAATGAGCTGGCGGCGAAGGACTATGCAGCAGGAATACAGAAACTTGTCACACGTTATGACAAATGCCTTAATTTGCTTGGAGATTATGTTGAGAAGTAGTTTAAAGTATCCTCTTTCAAATAAAATTTTTTATGTTTGTTAATATTTACTTTTGTGTCTTTATTTCACGAACGGGTACTACTTTCCGGATGACCCTCGTAGTTCGTATTCTTAATTGACACGTAATTGTGATTCCGTATGTATATCATTCAAATATATGCATACTTTGGTTTGCATTATTATTATCAAATAACTAATAATGTACACCGTTGTTCTAATATAACTTAATTCCCTTGTATGATATTCTCAATGATTAAGAGGCCATAAATTTATTTTCATACATTTTCATTTGGGTTTTAAATCTTGTCCCTCGCATTATGGTGACCAAGAGTGAATTTAAATGGGCAAGTTTTTTCAGGAGATATTTGCCTTTTTGCAATGTCCATTAACCGAAGAGTCTCGTTTATGTTAAAATGATCCATATTACTATTGATTGAATTGAGCTCTTACGGCTAGTAGTATTGAATAAACGAAAAACAAGTTTACGGCTATTGTAGTTTTTCATTTATTCAATGATCCTTGATTGAACATTACCATTGTAGTCTCCACTTTTTTATTGATGTTGCAATGCGTTTCGCTACGCTGCTGCATAAGCCCGTGCGTACTGACTGTGCATGTTTTGTCCACAACCATTGCGCATTACAATGCTGCAGTGCAGCTAAACACGCTGTGCCATACACCTCTGATTGAAGTGTGTAAACTGCCAAGTTATATTATTTTTAACTATGGATATCCGTAATTTACACGAAGTCACGCCTGATGCTATTAAGGTGATTTAGCGAGCTTAAAACTGTATTTAATCTAGAAAATGTGCTAAAAGCTTCGAAATAATGAAGGGAAAAAATATAACCTCCTGATGATGATTAAGCGAGAAATTTAATCATTTATCCAGTGTTTACTTTTCCTAGAAGACACGTTTGCAGGGGAGAATGAGTTTGAAAGGAAAGATCTACAATCATTCATCAATCATCGCGTTACCACTTACTCTGAAAATAACTCCCCTAATGTCTTTCCCCGCTCTCGGGGATGGAAAGTTTTCAGGGGGAACTGGGAAAGCTTTTTGTCCTGCTTTACGATGCGGTCATTCTTTCCGGACTTGGTTCATTTTCCCGTTCGAAGATGTATCCGCGCCCTTCTCCCCTCTTGCTCTAGATCTCTGCTGACGTTTTTAGAATTCATATGATTTACATGCTTTCCCGAGTTACTTTCGGAAGTGTTGACGGTTCTTGGGGTCCCGACCCACCGTTCACTGAGTGGCGATGATGGGTCATAGCGGTTGGCTGGCTGGAAGGGTAGATGCGATTTCCGCACGTGGATTCATGCTTTAACGTTGAGTTGGCCCTAGTCATTCCCAGCTCGAATCTGCGCCGAATGCACGTTTTTTAGAAGGAAATATGTGCCTATGCATATAAGTACCGTGGCCAGAAAATAAATGAGTATGGACGTGTGCGCGATCTCTAAATTCATTATTAATTCACTTATAATTACTGCGATTGATGTTTTGTTCTACGTAGGTCCCTAATTATATCTCCTGTCTTCCCACACTTCGCCGTGAGGGATAAAACGCAAAGCAATCTTGAGACCACTCAGTGTCTTTTCTTTCGGAGCGAGGGCGCAAACAATTAATACTACTTAATTGAAATGGCTCAGCGTAATGGTTAAATTAAATTGTGACTTCACCTCCCATGGGCGTGTGATTTGCGACTTGTATTTTTATCACCTTCGTTCAAAACTTTTGATGAAGTACCCTGCGAATGTAAATGTTTCTCCGCCAGAGCACAAGAAAAGTTTTATGTATTTAATACGTCACCGGGATCTTATTACAACTTTAATTTAAATGTGTTTTTACATGGTTAAAATGTGATTATTTCGGTCCAAAATATTATTGCACTGGTGGCAAATATGATGAAGATTTACGCAAAAAAATACAATGGCATACGTTTTCTCTTTAAATTTTATTTCCTATTTTATTAAATCACCTTAGCTGCCCATGAGGACAATTTTTCTGCGAATCAATTTTAAACAAATCCATGATCAAATTTTTATCCACAAAAAAGAAGTTTAGTTTCACTCAACTACACTTTCTCTCTTGGATATGATATTCTTTTTTGTGACTCTCCAAAAACGTGTTTACTTAAATATCCGACGGCCATTCTACGAATTTTTATTTATCTCACCCACCCATTTTCATGAAACGTGATGAATCAAACTAAGCAAATGACGACGGCAGTGAGCGAATTGCCCAGCTATCCCAAAATTGGTGTACGTAATTCACTTAATTTTTCAATTTGAGGTTGGAAATCTCGTAAAATCACTTTTTTTCAGAAAAAGAGCTCGGACTGTTTCAGATTTTAAAAGGACCTTGGAGCTGTTTCGGATTTTAAAATTTATCAATACGCCATGGGGGATCCCCGGCCAAGTTATGATACAATTTTTAAATGAATAATGGAGCACATCATGCTTTCTCTATTAGTTCATACTTGAATCAGAATTAGACAATGTAGAAATAAATAATAAATGTAGCATGAATTTAAACAGTAGCTTTGATGCGGATAATCGTTATTTGAAATTAATATTCCGGTAAATTATGCACCAAATAATCATATATAAGGATTTATTTCTCTTTTAGACGCACGTATTTACCATTCACGTAGATTTTTACCCTCGCATATATTAGGGAATGACACTAATTAGGGAGTGACCGTATTTTTGCTAAGGGCAATTCATTAAATACATACTTGTATATCTTATGATTCTTTCGCTTTCAACAGGGTACATGAATACTAAAGGGCAAGTTTTGAAGCACTCGGAAATTATTTCGGGTTCTTTAAGAAGGGGGTAAATACATCTTTCGCACACCACGAATAAAAGACGCACTCTAATCCTTGAGAATTCGAATGAGAAATGTTCTGTTTCACAGCGCGTACTAATGTTTTCGCCTCCTCACTCATTTCTTCCCCCGCAATAAGCCTCCGCCCGTTTAACATGTTGGTTTAACGCGCGGTATAAGAAGTGCATTTGAACAACTCAGGGTCTCATTTCCTCGTGGGTACATTACTCTCGAGCGGGCCAGGTTTTTTTTCCAAAATAAAAGGCGTGAGAAGGCGAGCGGTCGAATGAATTCCGCCTCCTTTGGGAATCAATTGGGCAATGCAAAAGCCGGGTGGAAAACTTCGAGCAGTCCCAAGTGTTCCTCGTCAATCTGCAGGTTTCATTTAGCGAACCGCAAACACGGGAGGGAAGACTCTCTCGATGGTGCACACAGTGGCCGCATATGATTCGGAGCCACACCAGACGTTCACCTAACCCCTCCTACCCTCTCCCATCCACAAAGCAAACACCATCTCTAGTAATTTCACCCGAGTGCCAAAAGAGCGAAAGGGAATTTTCGTTTCGGCTTTCAGATTCAACCTTCGAAGTAAGTATCCATGGATGTCAGTCGTGGATAAGGTGCGATTGCGTAATCCTCATCTTTTTATTCTTCGGTCTTGTCATTCCTGTTAGATAGTATTTCGAAATCTTTTGGCAGTGTTATAAAACGCGGATGAAATATAATATAATACCTTATTGCCGATAGAGTAAAACATGCCATCAATGGACGGACGCATAAGATTCTTTGGCTACCATTAGAAAAAAAGGCATTGGACCAAGATGAACTATGGGATGGACTAATGCCGATAATGTTATGGACCTGTGCTGAATTTACTAAATGTCCTCTAAAAAATGTCGTCTTTGGGTATGCATGGTAATATATTAATTCATTATTTTAAGGATAATTATGTTCAAATGAGTTTATAACACATAAAATACTTATGTGAGATGATTCAATGTTGTTTCTACGAAGTATGCATACTTATTTGCATTAAATTCTACAATTTTTGTCATGTGTTCTATTATCATGTCATATTTGGGACTAAAACATGATTATTTGTTACTCATGAGACATAAACTACGACTAGTTATTCGTTACCATTTAGCTGAGTGTGGTGAGCTTGCTACTTATTACCCTGGGAAGAAGTGAGTGAATTTGCCAAAGGTACAATTTCGTATGAAAAATGTGCACCATAAATAAATGTTCCTCCGTAATGACCTCTTAAAAATGATTCGTTTAGGCCAAATGATGGGCATAAAGAAGTGGCAGATTCATTTGTATATTCTTTTAAAGAATCTTATTCTTTTAATCTTTGCCCGAAAGGAACCTGTGATTCTCTGGTTTCAGGAAAATCGCCATTTATCAAGATTTGGCATTTACTCTAGAAATATATATGTACACAACTGATGATTTCTCCAGTACGGTTTTATTCAAAAATCAGATGGGTATCATCGGTCTGACACACGTGTGAAGGTTACCGCTTTTGCGTGAATATACCTATAGTGAAATGATCTGGTATGTAGCTATAACAGTGCAAATTATTTGAGATGATTTTCAAATTTTAAAAATTTTGTAAAAATTATGGAATGTGGTTATGAGCCTTGCCAGATATTCCGGTCGAGTTGCGAAGCACTTGATCTCACGCCGGTGTACGCAGTTCCTTTTCCCCTTTGATCGTAGATTCGTTTTTTCGTCGAAGGAGTATTCGTTGAAACGTGAATGTCACGGGAAGACCACAGCTATCAGAACGGCTGAAAACTATGTGGTCATAGGTTGAAATTGTCAGCAGTATTTATTAGAACTTAGTGACTAGCATTTGAATGAACTCTTACGGCGTAACTTTAAAGTAATAAGTGGGAAACCTCCTGTTACCGAAAAAATTAATTTTTACATCTATTATTATGCATATCTATGTGAGTTTTCTCATTTTAAATTTCTATTTGAGGTAAGTTTTCGATGGACTGATGACAAATGCTACCTACAAAAGGTCGTGATGTTTTAGGGACTAAGCACAGTTGCAATTCAGAACCCCTCATAACACTGAACAGCTTGTATCACAGCGGACTAATTTTCAACCAAAAACATTCCACCTCTCTTTGCTCTCACCAAAATCCTCTTCTCAACATTCTCCCTCTATCAAAACCCTCAAAATCCTATTGCCTCTCGGCAACTCCTGCATATTCAATTCCTTGAAAATAATAGGTCATAAAATTTGGCAAATTCCCTAACTTCCTGCAAGTTTCCTCCGGATAGGGAAAGAAAAATATCGCCCAATCAAGTTAAAAGCCTATTCCAAAAAAGGGAGAGGATCAATTGCTGATAAGTTATCCCCTCCCGCTCTTGGTGAAGGGAATCCGTCCATGGAGATCAGATCCTGGAGTACCAGGTACCAAGGGGACCCGTCACCGTCCTGTAACGAAAGACCGAGGTTGCGATCGCAGGGACGTATATCACACGCCACGCAGAACGTGGGCGGTCGGATGGCCCAGACATCCGGAGGTGCCTTGACGCACAGCCCGTTCGTTCTCTTCGCGGAACCACCCCCCACCTTATCCCTCCCCCGTCACCCCTCGCGCAAACCCCGCCCCACCTCCCCTCGTCGGAGCGAGCGCGAACCTAAGTGCTTCTTCCATTTGTTATTCCAGCCGCCTGCATTCCACGCAATCTCCCGCCCGCGATCTGAAGAGCTTGCTTTGGAAGCTGTCGCATGGGTTAAGTGGTTATGCGGGAGCCGCCGCGGGGGGAAGGGGGATGAGAGAGCGGCAGTGCGGTTCTAGGCTACGTTGTCGGGGGTGGGGGAAAGGAGGGCTGAAGGTGAGCGAGTGAGCCAACGCGGGGCGAGTGGGACGGGAAGGTATGGAGAGAGGGATTAGGCCACGCGCGCTGTATCGCACCACCTTCAGCATCGAACCTCGATGCTCCATACATATATCGAGGGGATGCGTTCGTCTAGATGTCGATGAAAACCAGTTAACCGGCAATTACACTCGGGAGCTGTCTTGTGGCCGATCGATTTCTATCGAATCGAATATCAAATTGATGATCGAGGAAAATCGCGACAACGACTTCGTCTTTATTTAAATTATTCCACGTGTCAGTCACAACGAAATTATTTCAAACAATCGTCGACCATTGAGTGAATCATCAATCATTATAGTAATAATTATCTTTTTATTATTCGAAGGAAAAATAAATGAATATTTCTCTTTTATGCAGTAAACTACTTCGATACAAGCAGTGAAATTATAATAATTTAACTCACTCGGTCGGCGAATTCTCTATCGATGTATTGAACACGGCCGTGGTCAATAGCCAACTCACAGAGGAGCGGATGTGATATAGGTAAAACTCGACCTTCACAAGTAGAATTATATGTAATCACTGCTTTTAGAAATACTTCATACCGACAATGCGTAGTAGAACTGTCTTATATACCTTAAATTGTAGGTTGCACAGAGTATCTACTGTATAATTTCCTTTTGAACCAGTAAGGGATGCATGCAGTTTAGCGTTCGATGTCTTGAACACCCTTGATTAGGCCTTCCCCCATCGCGAACCGATTATATCGTCGACGGTCTGTCTTTAAGCTGCAGGTCAATTTAAAAGTCTGATGACCACTCTTAATATGCAATATCAAATATTCAAAAGAACTGAGAGTCATACATATCGGTAAGTATTGTAAAAAATGTGTTGTCATAAGAAATTATTTCCGAACTCGGAAAGGATATGAGAGACAGGTCCCAGATCCACATGTCATGTATTCATGGTTATTATAATTTCTCAAGTATCATTGAGAATCTCCGTTTCAGCTTGATCGATAATTTTAATATCGGAATGATTACCCCAGTGTATGTATGTATCGCCGCTAGTACTGCTGCCTACAAGTGGGGGAGATGGGAGTTTTTCTGGGGAAGCCATTCGTCAGTGCGGGTGGAGGGGTTGAGTGGGTCGGCATACTTTTAAAAATTGTCCTGGGTGACGCCCGTGAGTAAGGGCCGTGCGCGGGAAACAACTTGGCGAGGGTGGGCGGTTGAAAGGTGAATTGAGGAGTACCGGAATAGCACAACCCCTACACCCAGGCGATGACGGCACACTCCAAGCGTAAGGTCGTGGCTGTCTGTTTACAGATGGCAGCTGCGCGTTCTCCGTTTGCTAGCGTGCTTTTCAGTTTAGTTGAGCCCATGTTACTGTAATTGGTAGCTAGGAATTCAAAACGACGAGGGTTAAAATGTAAGGAATTCACCGGTACTCATCATATAAGAGGCGCTCGTCGAATAAAGCGAACTCATTTCTACTGATTCCCGAAAAGGAGAGTAGTGAATTGAATGAAACTCATCTGTGGACCTTAGTTGTCAAAGTCGGCTCGGGAGGATACAAACACCGCGTAAGTAATCTTTTTAAATGGTCAAGTATGCTGATGACTTAATTATATCTATATTGCTATTTCTCCACATTATCTTAATTGCCAAATAACGCATAAACCGTTACGCATTTCCATCCAACTTGTCCTTTCTGCTGTTATATTTTGAACTTTAATAATAGTTATGAGGATTTTTTCCTTCCTTATATCCATATATATATATATATATATATATATATATATATATATATATATATATATATATATATATATATATATATATACGTAAACTGTTCTACCTGCTCTAGTTTTTGCTTCCCTATTTTAATGTTTAGTCTAGCCTTTTTCATTCTAGAAAATCGCATAGCCTTAGTTTTATTAATATTGATTCTCATCCCATACCTGTCGCACTGAATTTCCAATTCACTCAGAAATGCTTGCAACCCCTTGGCTGACTGGCAAACTAAAGCTTGGTCATCAGCAAACCTAACTGATTTCATGAATTCCCCGCCCACTTTCATTCCTACCTCCAGTTCTTCCCATGCCTCTTTAATACTTGCTTCCACATATACGATGAACAACAACGGTGATAATGGGAAAATCTTGAAGGGGGTATTTTTTTATAATTTTTAATAGGATAAATGTTAAAATTTACGTACCGCCATTCGAACTTATATTTGCTGAAATATGATTGGTTACCATATTCGGAAAACCGTTGGTTCAAGTTGAAGATATGTCAGCGTAGCAAAATGATACTTAAGTAAGCCGATTTTGAGAATATTTTAAAGACCAGAGATTTATTAACAAACATCTGTGGGGTGTTTAAAATTACTTAATGAATACATTCTTAGCCGATTGAAGTATTTCAGGTTGTGTATCACTTGACTACCTCCGGGCACATCCAGAGGTGCTGGAGGGGTCAGGAAAAGCCAGTATGGCCCTAATCCTGATGAAGGAATGGTCCTAAAATTCAAAGTTTCGTAAAATGGGCAAATATTGCATGCGAATGGAGGGACCGAACATCTCCCGGGAATAAGGAGATCTCCTCTCTGGGTCTAGAGGTTCAGGACGCCCTTATGCCCTCGGGGTAAGAATTCATACCTAAAGGTGGATGGACCAAAGGGACGAATGGCATAGGCTACAAAAGGCAATGTGAAACCGTTGCATTTAAGATCAAATAAGATTTCCAAGACCAATATACCACTATGGAAAGCTCTTCGGTAAAATTGATATCCGGTGGTGGCGGCGCTTGGATCTCCGAGATGGGGCCGCCAAAGCGAACCTGTGGTAGAACAGGATTAAAAGAGAATAGGCAAATGGAATGTAAGGGCATTCCTCATAGGGGGAATATTGTTTTTAAGATTGAATATACTGAGACAGGACCGTTGTACACATTCAATGGTTTTCGAACAATATAATTGTCTTGGCATAATGTCAAAAAGAGTTCCAAATTACAGTGGAAACTGTGGATCTACGTAAAATGTCACAATGGGAGGTGAATATAATATTAGAGAGAACAATGAAAATACAAAACGAATGAGTTAAAGTGGAGATGGATATGCCAATTGCAATAAAAGAGTAAGAAGTACAAAACTACAAAGAGAGGGGAATCCAACAACTTGTGTTTATTATTAGAAAATTATGCAGAAGGCAGTAAGAGAAGTAAAAAGGTGGACATTGATGGGTTAAAGAGGACTTCCATTGAGAAAATAAAAATGTTTACAGCAAATAATATGAGGAGACTTTAATAAGAAATTTACGCAAACTTTTGAAAGAGCCCGAGCCATTATACATGTATGCTTGTATGGGTGCAAAACCTGGGCTGTAGAGGAAGGGAAAAAGAATGCTGAACTCTTTCAAAGCCTGGCGATGCATACAAATATTAGGAGTTAGTTGAGCCCACATCTTTACAAAGAAGGAGATGTTTTAATGAGTTGGAGAGGAAGAAACGCTATGGAAAAAGACGGTGAAAAGAAGTGCTATCGGGTAATATAATGAGACAGGAAAGTCAATTAAAAATGTGATGTTGGCAATGGTTTTTGAAGGAGTACTCAAGCCTACATTATTTGTCACGGTTGTTGGTGAGCACAGAAATGAAATCTCATATGAAAAAAACTGATAGGAAATCTCAGGAAAGAGATGAGTGGAGTGTTGCATAGAGGTCAATTCCGGGCTTGCTAACTTCTAGAAGAAATCAACTCAAAACTTTCAGTAATATTCCGCAACATAATGTAATTAATCTCATTATTTTGATATTAATTCTTATAAAGCGAGCTCATTTGCGTAATTTCGAAGTTAGAAGGAAAAATTAGCCATTTTACATAACGGAAATATCACAGGAAATTGTAAAAATAAGAATTTTCTTATGCCTCATACACAACTGACATCTTTCCTGAACACTCATTCGCAAGTTACCCACACATATATCTCTTCCAAGTTAATACACACGAAATTTAAAACCCTCTAATGTTCCTGGCTTCCTTAAACGACTGGTGTTAAAACTCCAGTATATGAATATACTATACATACCTATGTGTATATATATATACAGGGTTCGTCCGGAAAATAAGTGTACTGATTTTTTCCCGCCGCTCCAGGCGCGCCCAGCACCGCTCCGACGGGCTGCGATTGGAGGGGGGTATGTTGGCAAGCGACGCTGAAAAAGGCAGTCGGCTCTGAGCTGTGGTGTAGTGAGGACCTCTGTTAACGCGAACCTCCACGCTCGACCCACGTCACGGAACGCGATGCCGAAGCAGCGTTATTCCATCAAATTTGCGGTAAAGCTTGGGAAATCGTCTACCGAAACTGTCGGTATAATTAACCAGGCTTACGGGGAGTCAGCCATGTCCAGAAACATGATCTTTCGGTGGCACAAGATGTTCGTGGAGAGCAGAGAAGAGGTCGACGACGAACCACGGCCTGGACGCCCATCAACGACACTCACCGACGAAAATGTGCGAAAAGTTCGCGATGTACTGAACCCTGATCGTCGTCTTAGTGTTCGGATGATGGCAGAGCAGTGTAATGTGCCAAAAACAATAGTGCACGAGATTATTAGGGAGCAATTACAGATGCGAAACATTTGTGCAAAGTTGGTGCCGAAAGTGCTCAGTGATGATCAAAGACTCAATCGTTTGGAAATCGCGACACAACTTGCGGATCACTGCAAAAATGATCCACATTTTTGAGAGAACGTTGTTTCGGGTGACGAGACGTGGATCTTTGAGTACGACCCGGAGTCGAAGAGACAAAGTGCGGAGTGGCACACCCCATCATCACCCCGTCAAAAGAAAGCTCCCATGAGCAAATCTCGGATCAAGGCGATGCTCATTGTCTTTTTTGACAAAAGGGGAGTCGTCCACTACGAATTTGTGCCTGATAGACAAACTTTAAATGCTGCATTTTACGTCCAAGTGCTCGACAGGCTTCGAAAACGAGTCGCCCGCGTCCGGCCAGCGATCAAAAACATCTGGCGGCTGCATCACGACAATGCGCCGTCTCACACCGCGCTTGTCGTGTCGGACTTCTTGGCCAAGCACGGCGTGGCAACGCTGCCGCACCCGCCCTACAGCCCGGACTTGGCACCACCGGACTTCTTTCTGTTCCCGAAGATAAAGAGGAGTTTGAAAGGAACGCGATACGGGACTTTGGACGCCGTCAAAGAGGCCGTGACGACGTGTCTTCGAGAGGTTCCCGATGATGCCTTCGCGGGAGCGTTCCAGGAATGGGAACGCCGCTGGAACAAGTGTATCGACTCACAAGGGTCCTATTTTGAGGAATATTAGCTTAAGATATGTAAAAGTGTAATCCATTTTTTTTCCTGAGCTCAGTACACTTATTTTCCGGACGAACCCTGTAAATATACACACATATAGTATGTATGTATATTTATATATACAGGGGGTAGAGCGTTGGACCGCTGACCGGAGGGACCCGGGTTCGATTCCCGGGTAAGGCACTCCGGTCACCTGCAGCTCCACCCAAGCTACGTAATTTTTCGGGTACCAGATCTTCCTGGGAAACCGGCACGAGGAAAGGAACTGGCCCCCCTACCCTGATGTATGAATTTCACACGCCGTCGGGCTCAGTACTAGGTGAACTCCATCACCTACCAAACCGATCATCGGGTTGATTACTGTTTTATGGTTTTGTGTATATATATATATATATATATATATATATATATATATATATATATATTACACACACACACAACCGCACTAGAGGCCGGAAGTTTCAATTCTTTATTTCCCGCTTGGTTATCGCTCACCCTAAGAAAGTGAGAGGCCTGTCTTTCTCCCACACATATCGATCCCCTCCCCAAATACCCCGGCACAATTGGACCATTCCACCCCCTCCAATCACTTTCGTGACAGTTCGGGGCCAGCTGTCCCCCTCCCGCTGAACTCTGACTCGGAATTGGCCGTTGACAGGCCTGGGATTAGCGGGGGTTGATTGGGTCCAGCGCGGTGCGGCGGCGATTCGGTCGGTGGGAGCGGCGGGAAGAGGGGGAGAGGCGACCCGACGGTCTTAATTGCGATGCTTGCCGCGCAAACATCGTACGCAATCAGTGCCCTTCTAGCAACGAAATGACCGAAGGACCAATCCACACCAAACCGGCATGTTTGCGCCTCTTGCTAAACGCGGCGATAGACTTAATTCCGATGGAAAAAAAAACTTTGCTCGATTGCCTATTTATTTACGCCGGTGCACGTGTCCACATTCGGCTTGCTCTTTATTATCTTTCCACCGACGGAATGGTTTATTTTAAAATATATGGATGTCATCACGCAATCGTTAAAATGATGAATGAAATTTTTCCATCCTGGACGGAAGAATGACGAAAACTTCAATGAACGGAAACGATTACTGATACGAGAGTTCGTGAAGAAAATAAGCCTGCAAGAAGAGGAAATATGACCTTTGCGATGAAATTAGACGCAAAAACTAGCTCTATGCAATAATGAAGCGAAAAGCTAATTGGAAAAACTAAAATGAGTTAAATTCAAGAACGAGCATGATGGAAATGTGAAATTAATTGTTTCGGAAGAATGAAAAGGTTATGTGAAAATGGTAAAGAATTTTTTCGGCTGAAACGTTTGGGAAATCCTTTTCCTTTGGTTAAAGAAGTACATTGAGTTTTTACTTTTATTTTTTTGAGTTTAAGAAGAATTTGAGTTATTTAGATGGGGTACAATTCCTAGTCATATAAATCCCCAGTCTCATTATCTCTTTCTCCCTCCTACAGCTTTCACAGTTATTGATTGTAATTCATTTCAAATTGGGGTTTCTCTAGTGTTTAATGCTACCAAAAATTTCCTCGTAGATTGATTTATAATTAATTTATTTTTTGTTGTAGTATCATGGAAACCACCGCTAGGGTGTGTGACAGGTAGTGATCACACACCGAAATAAATTTGACCTGAATATGACCCTACCGCCGTCGGACAATGTTATTCTGAACCCTTATCTTTGGTGGAAAAAATTAGATCTTAAATTTGTCTGTTCTACACATAATCTATCTAATTATACTAGCGTTTTTCTAAATACTAGCAATCTATCTACTTTTACACATCGCTGCTAAAGAGACGCCCTTCCAATTTATGCAAGAGCTTCAATCTGTAATTTAACCTTCTCTCCTGATTGATTGCCAGCTTAGCTTCTCTAATATTTTGGATACACTACTAAGTTTATCATTACAATGTTTTACAAATCTTGCTCCTCTACGCTGCACGCGATCCAATTCGGCAATCAATCCAACTTCGTGAGGATCACGTATACTTGCAGCATATTCTAAATGAGGCCCAACCAGCGAAATGTAATATTTCTCTTTGAACTTTTCATCACATTTACTCCGTACTCTTCTGATTAAATGTAATTTTTTGTTAGCTTGTCCACATATTCCCCTTATGCGTTTCACTAAATGGATAGATAGATACATGTATGTACGTGGTAAGGCAAGGCGAATACATAAGAAAGAAAACAGGAAATCCTAATATGCTCAATTCCAAACGAGCTTTAAAAATACTTAAAACCTTCTGTCAATGCATGAAAATAGACTAGGACATGCACGTGAGTGGCTCGTAAACAAACTTTTGGTTGAGCGTAACGTTTACTCATACGTGGATTGATCACGCGCAGCTGTAGTTCACAAAGTGCGCCATTTTCGCACGAGCTGCGGGGTGTCTGACCAAAGGCGCCTAAGTGTCATGCCTGCCGGACGGGTGTGCGGTATTGACGAAACGCGACTTTTCTGCAATCTCTTTCATGACCGAACTCTACATGAGAAGGGAGATCAACGTACCAACGCCCCTGCGGGGAAAGCAAGCGGCTGTTTTTGACGTATCTACCGGCTGTAAACACGGTCATTTCCGACACGCTATTTCCCTTAAGCCACATGGTATCGAACAATCTAGGAAGCTATCGTTTTCTTTTAAGTTTTTTTTTTCTACTCTTGTCATGATTTTCCAAGTTTTTCTGGTCAGGCGCTCTAAAATCTCAGCAAATATCCCTTTCCAGTGGCATTCTATATTATTTTTAACCCACGCTAGTCCCCTTGCAGACCCTGACCTGCACTTGATTTTGAATCGTGAGCAATTTTTTTTGGACCCACGGATCACACACATATTATAAACATAGATTCGTCATTTCTCATTAATGCGATTTTAAAAACGTTGAATGTTTTAGAACCCTTCATGAAAATTAATGAGCCATTCATTCAAATTTTCAGATAGTGTGATTCTATTGTTTGTGTGTTAAGCCTTCGTAAACCAGGTCATCCTGTACGTACGTTTGTTTTTTTGTTTGCTTGCTTCATGTGTTCGTTCTCCCACAACCTTCAGTTGCACTTTATAAATTTTAGAAGTCAAATACAGCGAAGAAGAAAAGAAATACATATTAGTAGGAAAGGAATAAAATCAATTTAACACATATACATTACCCTTTCAGGCTTCACTTCGTGGAATTGCTTGATGTCCATATTAAATGAGTCTGTAATTTTCCACTGACTTGTCTGTGGAAAGTTAAAAACTCATTTAATATAAATTTTACATGGTTAAAAATTCCATACCCGGCCTGAGGAATAGGAAATACAATCAAAACAGTAATATAATGCTCTTATTTGCTTCACTTCTCATCTTCTAAATTTCGTTCCGGCATAGCGAAGGGGTTCGAAAAATCGTTCATCGAAATATTTAGTTATCGATTTATGGAGACCTGAAGGAGTCTTGAACAGAAAGCGAGGTTGAAGGTGAGAATGATGCTGAATAAATGGGGATGAACAAGTGGTGACACTCGAAAATGGCAATATGTATGTATTCCTTGGAAAACGATGAAAAATTCTTTGATTGCTTATAAAATTTCCGATTCACCCAATATTGTGCATTTTATTAA
This sequence comes from Hetaerina americana, assembly GCF_022747635.1. Lineage (NCBI taxonomy): Eukaryota > Metazoa > Arthropoda > Insecta > Odonata > Calopterygidae > Hetaerina > Hetaerina americana. The sequence goes on from NW_027287095.1 coordinate 33,947,718, forward strand.
TGGAATAAATGAATATTAGCATGAAACAATACTCGATTATCTCATTTATTCAAGAAGCAGGTAATGAAAAGGAAGTAGCAAATAAGATTTTGCGTTTCCACATAATAGAATTTAGAAAATTCTATCCTGTGAACACGTCAATTCATATTTGTTAATTCCATTTCAATGGAATGGAATTCCGCAAAGTATCCACCTAAACTATCTCTCAGAAGCAGAAAACCCTTTTCGCAATCCCTGAGCTGGAAGTTTATGTCGGTGAACATATTTTCTAGATTAGGTTAGAAATCGTTGTCCCTTTCCTCCACTTGCACAGAGGGAGGTAATGGCACGTATGCTCGCTCGCCGCGTCATTATCAATTTACGCGAAAAAAATAATGGCGAAAATACGAAAATCTAAGATAGTTTGTTTTTAAGAATCGTAATTTCTGAGCAAAAAAAGCAATCATTATGAATACAAAGGGCTAATCAGGAACGCGTAGGAATGAACTGAAATGAATGCCAAATTGAGAGGGTGAACGTGGAGGAAGGAGGAGGGAGTTTCAGGCCACACACTTACCTACTGGAAATGAGTGGGTGTTTTGAAACAATTGAAGGAATATGAATATGGCAGAGGAAATTATGGGAGCGTGGGAGGAGAGGAAAGGAAATTACAGCTAGACGTACAAAATCCAAGAAATTGAAGAGGCTAGTAATTATCCGAAGGAAATCGTTGCCAATTCTGCCAAGATTTTCACTTTGAAACTACCTTTAAGTGTATGGTCACAAAAACAAGTCTTCAAGAGCCATTTATAATGTTTCACGTGATTTAATTTTGCGAGGTTGTTTAGTGCATTTAATCGGGGAAGATTGCCTCTGCGCGCCGGAGGATCGTTCATGGCTCCCATCCAATTAATCTCGACACCTTTGTTCAGACTCCTTTAACGTATTATCAGTTGTCCGTGAGGGTTGCTAATGGATTCTGTGCCTACAAATGGTCCTACATCATCCCGTGTTGAGAGAGCTCGCTTTGCTTTGTCCGCATAACTTTATTTTGGAAAGTGTCAATATATTGGCATAATTTTTCCTTTAGCTGTTGAATCAAGCTGCTATTGCGAAAACCCAGCGAAAAGGGATGTTGGAAAATTCTACCGGTATCCTTCCGATTTCGGAAAATTTCTAATCGGGCCTTGCAAACTTTAAAAAAAGTTATTTATAAAATTTCGTGTTGCGCAAGTGAATAATGATTCGAACAAGCTAAGAGAAAAATCAGGTAATTGATGGATTGAAGCTTTTGATGAGAGGTAAGGATCTAAAAAGCTATTAAGCTGAATGAAAAGAGTGCGGAATGGAAACCACTCTTCGGATTTTGCAACTTCTAATTACGGTTAAAACCAAACACGGTATAAAGTGAACGAACCATGTTAATGATGCAAGAGGAAGTAATTCAAAAGTTCTAATCCATTAGGCATCGAGTATGAAGGCCCACATGCACGAGAATAAACGCATCTGTTGGCAAATTTCCATTAGAATACCGCGTGAAGTGATGGAATCGGAACACACTAAATCGTCAGAACATTTTGGAATACTATTTTCTTGAAATGAAGCATAACAAGCCTCCAAATATTTTCTACTGGAAATATTGGTTTATTGCGACGTAAACTTCGACGAGTTACATTTTCATCATCTAACGAATAACGCATCTAAACCTTTGCCAATATATTGCGTTCCTTTATTAGCGAAAAATACTAATGGCTGCGTAGGTTTCCGCGGCGGTGGTTCGAAGGATTCTGCATTTTCGGGTTTCACCGCGTCGTTGTTTAATGCTGACAACAGTTTCGCCGAAGTTGTATTCGGAGTCTTCAGGTCGAAGATGAGGGACTCGGATTTTTGCCACCCTTATGTTGGTGGTCCCCGGTCGGAAACTGTTGTCAGCATTCAACAACGACGCGGTGAAACCCGAGAATGCAGAATCCCCCGAAAAACACTAATGTTTGGCTTGAATGCATATCTGCTTGTCTTGATCAGGGTTAGAGGGGAGGTGAGCATAAATATTTAAATATGGATTTGAGAGGGTTTAAAAATACACTAGGATGAGAGTGTAATGGAGGGAGTGAACTGCGAGTCACGAGATGGGAAGAGGTCACGTTTAACCTTTCGGGGTCGTTGTCAAATTCGAACGCGTCTGTTTTCCCGTGAGGGCACACATTGCGAACTCGGGAGCTCGCCGGTCGAGAAGGAAGGTGGATCGGTTAGGTCGGAGAGGCGGCGACAGCGAGGGGAGAGCGCTGCACCTCAGTGGCCCAAGGGAGTACCACGGGGTCACCGTGACCGCCGCAACCACAAGGAATCGAAAGCCTGGGACAGCCCCCGTCCCAACCCTCCTTGGATCTTCCCAGAATGTCTCTCTCTCTCTTGTGGATACATGGGCCAGAGAAGGGTTTTGTTTTTGGCTTGTAGTGCCAAATTGGTATCTAGCATAACCTGTAAGCCGTCCGTTGGTTTAACGGATACAAACAATGCATCTGTTTGCTCGCCAAGTTACCTGTTTAATTCAACAGCGATTGACCGATTAATAGCACCGACCGAATAGTCGCCGACTATTATTTTCCCCTGAATTACATGTAAATGGTTTACTTTCTTTGTGGTTACTGGACGGAAAACGTTGCAGTTAAGGCCGTAATCCGTCCTTTCTGGATATTGCAGATATTTTAATTTATAAACGAGTCGATATTTGACAGAAGGGAAAGAAGCGCCAACATTTAGTCTGATAGAAAGCAACGCTTGTAATTGATCCATGAATTAATAAGTATGCTAGCTGCGATCAAATATCAAGGTTATAATTTACGTGAAGGTAAATAATATCTTGGTGAAAATCGACCTAAAATATCATTGCATTTCACCAATCGATCTATAATTTGGTGACTCCAAAGTAAGTTAGACATTTAATTCGATTTGATCGCAGGAAATCTCGCAGTGACAGGCACTGTTATTGTGCAGAAACGCAGTTGTTACCACCAACAATAGTACTGGTCATATCTTTATCATCCGCAATTAGCTTGATTTCAGTTAGCGGTGAATGCACGCCCCGAGAAGATGTAAGTACTGCGTGTAAGTGATGTTACGCGGTGTCCTTTTACGGGAACCGGAATCGAATTCGAATAACGCGATGATCAAAACTTGTTGCCGACTATCAAAACGTTAACAAAAAGAATGATTTGAACTTGAGTTACCTGAGAATTTATGTCTTCTCTTATTGGATTTAAGACTGGACTTGTGACGAGATATGAAAAAAGATTGCCGATGGAAAACGCGTGAACGGAAGTTAAATTGAAACCGAGAACCTCCGAAACTGAGAACGATCCTCTTCCCTTCCTTTCCTATATTGCGCAACCCTCCAAATTTTTTCCCTCTCTTGCGAAAAGGGTATTTTTCGTCCCCCTTCAACTCACCGTCCTTTTCACCAGGATCCACAGAACGCCTTTTTTAAACTCACTCACCCACCCGCCTTACACAACATCACACCACACCGCCTTCTACTTCCCGCTTTGAACTCTTTTTTTGACGCCGCACCGTCCGCGAACACTCAACCGCCCCTCGCATCCATCCGCCCACCAACCAAGCCCATCGACGCTCTTCATTTGATCCCCATTCGCCTCCGTTCATTTTCTTTAGCCTCCCACGCACCGCTCAGTTCCTTAATACCCGGACATAGATCCCCACTCTCCCTCAGCGCTTCCCTTCACGCCTGCGAGTGCCCCCCTCTCATGTTCTTTTCATGTTCTCCATCAACACCCCACTCAATTCTTCCTCGTCCCGGCTTTTCAATGCGTCCCGATGCCCCCGAGTCATTGATGAGAGTTTTGCAAATGCTCTTTCATATTGACTACTCCATTTCCAGACAGCAAGCGTCTGAAGTCGTTGTTCCGAGTTGGACGAAAGTTGCAGTGCCTATACTATTACAGTTCGAGGAAAAAATGTGAGTTTTCATTAAAACATAATAATAATTTGGTTCGCAGTTTCAGGCTTGATTCAGAGGAAGGAATTGATTTTGAGGAATTCAAGTTAATGTTCCAAATTTTTTAAGTGTAATATTTGTAATTATTTGAAAGGGAAAAATTCCTTTGTGGTTTAAATTGTCTGCTTCTATGAAATTGATTAGGGAATCATAAGATTGATTTTGTATCTGATTAATTTTTCTCTATGAAGAGTAAATTTTCTCAAAATTGACGTTTTTACTCCTGATTTTCGTGATAAAAGTGAATGATGGAACCAATGCACCGACATCTCGTTTTGGATGAAAAGGGTGACTTTAGTCAATTGTGAGCGGAACTTTAGAGATGGGAAATGATACGAAAGGTGTAATTGGTTCAAGACTTCAATTCAAGATTTCCATTATTTTGTGCATGTTTATATTTATACATAATATATATATGCATATATATATATATATATATATATCATTACTTCTATATCTTCCGATGAAGACGGAGTGATTCCGTCGAAATATCAAGAAATAACGTGTGAGTGTTCTTCTTTTTTTTGTGTTTCTATATTGTGTGTTACTGTGTATTGTACTATTCAGCACTTCCGTGTTACGTCTACGAAAGCATATATATATATATATATATATATATATATATATAAAGAGAGAGAGAGGGGGGAGAAAGGCCCCTCTTCCCTGATTCCTGGTTTCACACTCCTTTGAGTTTAGTTTTGGGTGAACTCTATCAAATTAACTTTTGGGTTGATAACTGATATATATATATATATATATATATATATATATATATATATAATATATATATAATCTCGTTCAAGGGATAGGGTGCAGTGAAACAATTTGGGCGAATCTCTCTCCTCGTTCACTGGCCCGTTATCTCTCGCTGCCTCTTACCTTCTTCGCCCCGATACTTTGTCTACTTTCCTCCTTCCCATCCCCCAAACCATATGAAAATATTATCCGGCTCTGCCCGCCACCGCGTGTGCGTGAAGTGTATTTTTCTCTTTACGGGAGAGAGAGAGATTCAATTCCCAAACTCCCTCCCTCGATCCCACACAGCACTCCGCTCTCACAATTGAGCCCTGCTTAGGCTCCATTTTCCTCCCTCCCCGCTTCTAAAACCTCCTAGGACATAAATTCTCTTTCTTTTTATATTTCCTCCCTCTTCGCCTCTTCCTCTTGTTTTTCCTCCGCTTTGGATGGCCTAACATAAATATATGAATATTCAATATTAACGTCCCATTTTTAAAACCTTATAAATCTGCATCCGGCATCGCAATGTGAATTTTTAACGATCATGATCCACACGCAGGGATGAATAAATTGAAGAGAATTATGAGATATCCTATTGACGTGACCGAACCACTGTGGCTGTCTCCTCTGAACTTCGTCCAAAATATCTCCGTCCATCTCCCGTTACTTTCCCGTGGGAAAGAAACATTTGCCAAAAAAGATGCTCGAGTGGGTGTCACCTGAAATTCGGAGACGAGAGAGACCAAGGAAAAAATGGCCGGACGGCGTGTCTGAGGCGAGGCAGCAATGGGTTTGAATGTTGAATGTAACAAAGATACTCCGATGGAAAAATGGGTGCGGAGAGGCAGAGAAAGGTTTTTTTAAAATATGATCTCTTATTACCTTTCCATCAATTAATTTCGAGTTATGTGTGTTAGCTTTGAATCAAACATATCTTCGGCCACCATTTTGCTAGCTTACAAGTATGCTAATATTCCTCTGCTCGATTTGCTGAGAAAAATGCGGAATAAAAGATATTTTCTTAAAAAAGAGTGAATTTCCAACAATTTTCAACCAAAGTAAGTAAATTATATCTTAATTTAACTGTGATCACTTTGAGAATGAGGTCGTGGGTGGAATAATCAGTGTTCTTAACACGTTTATTGTGTTCTAATATATATAGTTTGAATCTCCAAAATTATCAACCTTTAAGATGAACATTTAGACGTTTTTATCAAAAATAAGACTCACACCAAAAGGAAATATAAATATATATATAGAAAATCTGGGAGCGTTTGTGATACGGTTACGATACAGCATTATTCCGCGAGCACACGTAAATGCGGGGAAAGCAACTCTTAAGTAACACCAATGGGTTTTTCATCCAATGAGTAATTATTTTTCCTGAGGATATCCACAAAAACCATTATTGAGTAGTGAATTCTTCTCGGGATTTCTGCCATCATCCGCCGGGAGAAATTGAAGTCCATTATTGAGTAGTTTTAATTCGTAAAACTCTGTTGGGATGAGTTTTATCTCTTTTCATATTTATTTTAAAAAATATCAAAATTCACATGCTACATTTTTACCTCACATATAATAGATTAGGAGCAAATTTCCAGCAGGGTAGTAGTAACATCTTTAGAAATACTTTTCCCAGTTCTAATTTTGCAATCCTTATACTATCTCATACTAATTTTATTAAAGCAAATTTCACGACCAAGTCATGTATTTTCCCTGAGCACCTCGATATCTGGAATTTTTTTTTCTAAAAGTGTTAATGCAGCTTCAATTTTTTTTACAATATAGTATTTGTAGTCAAGTAAACATAAATATTGATTTTGTTTGCCATTATGGCGTGAAGCCGAATGTCTCCTCATTCATGGATGCTTGCAATTTGATGTTGGTCCATTATTTCACAGGCGCTTACATTAATTACCGAATTTTGATTATTCGAGCTATTATGTGCATCAAGATACCCTGCACACAGTCATTGTATTATGATGTGGAGTAGCAATATTTCAAAGCGGTTAATTTCCATCAAGCTTTTTATTGGTATTATATTGTTAAGTTACTGTGAGGAAACGTTTTGTCTCGAATTGGGTGCAATCATTGAGAAAATAATTTAAGTAGAATCAATTAAAATGAAATATACATTTTTTACGTACTTTTGTGTGGTTGGTTGAAAGAAAGACCACGCCTGAAAAATCATTCTTACCCCTGACATCGAATGATTATCTGTCCCATTTAGTCATATCTGTACATACCCGACATGTGCTTGTCTAAACTGACCTAATGACAAAGAAGTTTGGTTGAGTCGTTCCACTATTTTATCTTGTGCCTGCAGTGTTCCTTCGGCGATATTAATACACGGTGAATTGTGGAATGCATGTCAAGACATTTTGCTGGGGCATAAGTTACAGGAAAAAAAGTTCAATCATCAGATTTTAATTCCTAGAGTTCCTCTTCAATGCACGTATATCTTTCATTTCGCCCAGCGTTCATTTCCTCCATCTAGCTATTCAGAATTCTCCCCATCTTCTCGCTTGATCATCACCCTCCCCTCCCTGCTTGAAAAGGTCTCAAAGGTTGTGGCTAATTCCCACTCCCAAACCGCGTTGGCCTCCGCATCATTTCGTCGGCGGGGGTATATAGGGGATTCTATTTATTCTTCCTGCATTACAAATTGCTGGGATCTGCCCGCGGTGGAGTCCGCGGTTTAGTGAAGGAGCTCACTCTGGAATTCGACGATGAAAAATAAAATATTTGCTTGCAATCTAAGTATTCACTCGCACTTGTGATTTTCCATCTCAGACGATACTGGTTTCACACCGCGGGTGATTCACCTCGTGTGAGTAGGGGGTAGCCTGAGGGATGGCGTGGATCTGACACCGGGCACTTCGGAACCTTCGGATCAAAACATGGCTTTTTTGCCTTCAGTGCTGAAAGAATAGAAGTAATTTGCCAAAAATTGTTAAGTGGTGGATAAACGGGAGAATAGTGAGAAGACAGATAGACTAGAGGAAATATCCCCTGGGGAATGACTGATGAGGCAAATTATTCGTAAGAGCCTGACGGAAGAGAAGAAGATGAATATTGTAATTTGGTACTTTTCGAGGAAAAGCAATTTGCCAAAGACCTCAATGGAAATGTTAGAGAAGCAATATGAAGACGAAATGGCCGAGTGTTAACTACGAAAAACACGTGATGAAATAATTCAGTTCATGAGTTGAAATGAGCAGATTTTTAAGCCACAGGGTTGAGAAAATATTCGATAGATCATGCATCAACGATAGCCTGTGATAATAATGAGAGTGAGGAAATTTTGTAAAATGTCTTCTAAACTTTTTTGTTGAAGGAAATTTTCTATATGTATTTCATCTAACGTTTTCTTGATGTACCTTTAAACTACAGTATTTTGTGTAGTCATTCATGTAAAATCAGTTTACAGGTCGAAGACTTCTTACAAATTAAGCATTTACGGTTGGAATCATTCTACTCCAAATATTGCTCGCCCTGTGTGGTATGAGATAGTTTCGATGCCTCAGGAAAATAATTAATTTTAAAATCAACAGGAATATTTTTATTTCATAATGCATCAAATACATTTTCTAAAGAAAGTCCAGGAAAAATTAGAAACGATGTAGTTCATGTGCTGATGACATTCTTTTTGTTATTTCTCTAGGATTTCACTCAAAATGGCCGTCAGCACTTCAATTATTTTCAATGAACTTTCAAAACCCTAGAAAGGGTCACAGTTTTGGCGAGTCAAATTTCGTGCAAAATTAAATTTTACACTGAGTTAAAGAATTTAACCGACACATTATGCTAAAGCGTAATATGTTCTTCGCTTTTATCTCCTGTGTCCCCGATTCGCGGTTAAAATAAACCAGCTAGTAATGGACGCTTTTAAACTTCCACAATTATAAGTCTTAATAGGGATCGAATGGCGCTCATTAAAATCCGCCTTTTGCGATCACGGTCCTCGGAATTGAAAAGGAACGAAAACATTTCAGGACTAAAGAGGTTGCCGGTGTCTCCTCCACCCAATTAAGGAGACCGGACAGATGGGGAAATGGGACGAAAGGAAAAGCAGCCGGTCGCAAAGTAGGGGATCCATATCTGTGATAACGAGGGTCGCGTGGGAAGAGCTCAGTGTTTTTATTTTCCCTTTCCTATGACTATATTTAGCTGTATCCAGTCCGTACCCAAATTATCCCGAAACCAGAGGACATTTCTGAATGTTTTTAGAGGCGCAGTTATTCCAGCGCTAGAGCACGGGCTGTACTCGTATCTTAAAGCGGGATCTTCATCTGCATGCTTACAGTCCGTGGGGTTGTGTACTAACAGAGAGGGTCATGACCGAGGGGGATTGCGGAATGGCTTATAGGTCCCTTCGAACAATCGGGCAGAATATATGTAGTCCTATTCGGTGGCTTCACTAATTTAGTGAGAAGGCAAGTAGACTTGCCAAATGATTGAGAGTTTGGTACCCGCCGTTTGGTTTCGTGCTCCAAAACGTTGGATAACGCAAATGGATTGTGCACCCCGTGAATTTTAAATGAAAAAAATCCATTTCTATACCATGGGCGATAATCATTCGGACGCTGAATAACATCGACTTTTTGTTGTTCATTTAATATACGATGCCAAGTAGCATACGGAGATAACATAGGTTAAAATACTTCGAAGGGGAATCTGGCAAACGTCTTAAACCCTTTAAGGTTCTGCAGTGAACAAAAGAGAATAGTTTATACCCGTACGAAGTATGAAATTGGTATTATCATACAGAGTCTGTCCCATAAATAAGTAGAATTACTTTTTCGGAATTAAAAAAAATATGTTGTCTGTCACCGAGTTATTGTAGTTTTGCCTCGGGGACAGACAGTGAGGGGTAAGGTTTACGTTGAAGTCCTTGGAAAGCTTCGGAAAAGAGTGAAACGTGACAGGAAGGAGATATTTGCCAAATAGAGGCTACACCACGACAACGCACCGTCCCACACAGCCTTCTTCGTGACTGAGTATCTGGCCAAGCACAAGGTGGCAACGCTGCCCCAGCCGCCCTACAGCCTCAATGTGGCACTGCCGGACTTCTTTTTGCTCACAAGATTAATAAGAAGTTCGAAAGCTCGAATCATTTTGGAACTCTTGATAGCGTTAGAGAAGCCATGACAAGGAGCCTGAACGAGATACCCGTCGACGGCATCCAGGAAGCGTAACATGACTGGCAGAGGCGCAGGCATCAATGTGCCAATGCGCAAAGGGACCTGATCAAGCGAAGGAAATTGATCAAGCTTCGGGATCATTTGGTCTCAATTTCACCCAAATAAATACTTCTATCTATCTATGCATATATTTTACTTATTTTTGGAACAGACGCCGTAGCTTTCAATGTCCCTTCATTTAATTTTGATGAACTTATCTGAATAAACATGTTATGCAAGAGTATGACGAAATCAAGTATCGGCTTTATAATAATGGTTGCTTATTTTAGTAAATTATTAAAAACATTTAATTTCATCGAAGAAATGTTTCCGTCAATTTAAATTGCGTGTGGTTACCGTTAAATGAGCAGTGTTAGCTTAGTGTTGTAAGGACGCAAATTTCTTATACTTGCCTCTCTGAAACAGATACGTACCGTAGGTTCGAAATGACTAGGAAGGATTTCGATCCGAACAGATGTGATCAAACAAACCACTGAAAAATTTGGTGATTTTGGCAAAAAGTGAACAAATGGATAAAATGAAGAAATTTTTATCCTTGTCTGTTTCTAATAGGGATCGAGATGGTGCGGGGGCTAACGTACTGGCTTCCCACCGTGAGGGCGCGGGTTCAAATCCCGGCGGTGTTGAATATTTTTCAGAGGTATCTCGATCCCTACTTGAGGTGCTTTGTGGAGGGCACTTTGAGTGAGTACGCCGTCCGTCGGATGGGACGTTAAACTGCGGACCCCTTGGCGCCTTTCGTAAAGAGTAGGCTAATGCCGACGCCGGGTTTCTCTCCACCCTTCATCCTTTCCTGTCCATCTCCTATGGCGCAAATGACCTTAGCTGTCGGTCGCCTCCCCTCAAAACTACTACTACTGTTTCTAATTCTGAATTGAATCTCATTAGCGATCTCGATGGGAGTGCAGACTGAGTAAAAAACAAATAGTTGATATTTAATAAAACATTCTTCCTATTTTCGTTTAAAATATTCATTGAATTTCTTGAACTGATGAGAGCTGAAATTCTCTTACATTTAAATCAAATGATAGTGATGACCGTCAGGCAATGATGAACGGAAAAAAGATCAAATTTATTTGCAGTTTTTCCAAGCACAAATTTCACATTCACCGATTATGAAATAAAATACTTTGCAAAATTTGTAAATAAAACCCTTAAATATGTTCTATATATCAATTTGGGAGAGTTGAAAAAAATAAAAAAAACAGGCAAGACTGTCAGAAAACATATTAGCCGTGACGCACGCGTGGTGGCGACGGATGTTGCTTGATTAATGGGGTTGGAAGCTGCAGCCACTACTTTTTAAGCTTGTCGCTGATTGATTAGAGGGGGGAGGGTCCAACCTCCCCTCCTAACCCCATTTTTTAATTGCTGAACTTTAGATCTCGCGGTTCAACCCCAAAAAAACCTTCCCGTTTCACTTTCTCATGCGTCGAAGTCTGGAGGTGGGTGGGAGGAGACGGTGAGTAGGAGGAGATGGGGCGTGGCGGAAGGACGGAATAGGACAGGAAGCGGCGGCCCCTCTCCTCCCTCCCTCACTTCGGGTTAATGGCCCCCCTCATCAGCTGGAGACTCTCGGGAAACAAAAAGGACGCCGGCCGATTCCATATATTTTTTAAAATCTAATAATAGCAGCTCCGAGTGGCACTCCCTTCTCTTTCGTCACGCGACAAGGCACTGCAGTGTGGGCGTGAATAAAATAAGGGGAGGGAGAGAGAGAGAGGGAAGAGGAAGTAAGAGAGACAGGAGGGGAAGGTAAGAGGGAATGTTTTTATGTCGGACACCCCACCCCACCACCAATGTTGATAATAAATTTCGCCGTCCCCGCGTAACGAAGACCGAACACTCTCCTAATTTTCCATTCCTTCTTCTTTTCTCTTCCCTCATCGACCATCTCTCTCGTACACACCCCTGAATACTCACTTGATTCCCTCCTAGGTCATTTCCCTCCGCCACGTAGGGATCGTTTCACCGGATTCAGGCTGAGTAATAATTCATCCGAATACTATATGTGTGCCAAATGCTGCGAAAATGTGAGAGACACCCAAATATGTCTTAGTTGAATAGTTTCTTGCATAAAACATTAATAATAAATAGTTGTGATGTCGGAAAGTATTCAGAATTCCTCCTTTCCTATGATTATTCTCGTCCCGAATTTCATTATTTACGATAGTAGACTTGGTGGTGACGCGACGGGGTAAGTCCCTGGCATATTAGTTCAGGGATCGCGGTTCCGATTCCCACATAGGCGGCTGTTCTTGCATTTAGCGCTAGGGTGTCTGGGAATGTACATGACACTTGAATTCCATTGTTTCTCATGTATAATGTCAAAGTATGTGAGAAAAATTTTAATTGACAACATTTTATTATTAGTTTTAAAAGGTACTCCGAGAACAACTGATACATTTTAAGCAGTGAATAAGTTGTAAAGGCATATTTCAGAAATGATTTTAAATATATTTGAACAGAAAAAACATTAAAATAGCTCTAGCAGCTGTGAAAAGACATATTAGGAGGAAGAACCCTCATCCCTACTCCCGTGGGGTATTTTGCAGTGACGATTCCGCAATTGGAAGGTGCGATAAAGGCTAGATATCTTATTTCTATTCTGGTCGAAAGGAAGTGCATCGAGTTCCAAGAAACCAATGTTTTTATTATTAAGAGTAGTGCACCGGTAAAGGTAGATTTTTGATTGACTCAGAGGCTAAGCTTATTCGCATTAATGGCCCGCCTAATACGACTCCAAAATACCTTAAATTACGATCCAGCATTTTGTTTACCTCCACGTCCTATTTTCCTCTCTTCATACGGTCCAATATGACTAATTACTTCCTACATCTTTAGTACCCCACAACCTTCCTTATCACGTTTTCAACATTCCATTGCCCCGCTTTCCATGCGTTCCGCCGCCACTTTCAAGCACAGGGCACTAGGGCATCGGACCAGAAAACTGAAGTTCCCTGGTTCACTTCCCAGCTCTCGGTACAGGATTTTATTTCTCCTTGAAATCCTAATGCTTTTACCTTAACAACGTGCACATATATGGTCATACAAATACATGTACAAGTATGTATGCGTGCATGTATATAGCGATGGAGATACAGTAAAAGGAAAAATACAAGGCTAGAGGGTTTGGTAGAAGTTTCGGATTCGAAGCAACAAACAAAATCTTCTTGACTTGGACTTGAATCAATATCTTTTGACTTTCTCTATCAATAAAGGATGTGTTTTTACACCTTTTCCCTATGCCTATATCCTTATCAATATATTTTCGCTTTGGATGGGTGCTTTTCGTGTTTATATATATATATATATATATATATATATATATATATATATATATATATATATATATATATATATATATATATATATATATATATATATATATATATATATATATATATATATACATATACACACAAACACAAGGTCTGTCCCAAAATTAAATTACATTTTTTCCCGGATAGACGAGCGGACAGGTGGCGGTTCGCGGACTAAGGAAAACCTGGAAGCCGGAGGCACTTGACTCCCAACCTTTGCGAAACCTCTATAACGTGACCTCGCTACGCTCTAGGAAAGAGAGTAATGGTATGCCGCAGGTAGCTTAAGGTGATAAGGCCATAGACAGACATGATGTTTTTGAGTAACACACGTTGTTTCGGGAGAATAGAGATGTCGAAGATGCCAAACGTTCAGGACGCCCTTCGACCTCAAAAATTGAGAATCGAACCTGGGTCAGTAGTCCAACGCTGTACCCTTGGGCTACTGCGACCCCCACAAATACACTCTCACACACACACACACACACACATATATACATATGTAAATAAAATATATATTTTATATCTATATATGTGTATATACGAGTGAGTTTAAAATATTATACGTGTGTGTGTGTATATATATATATATATATATATATATATATATATACATATATATATATATATATGTACTTGTATTTATTATACAAAAACTGCGAAAGTAATCTTTTTGAGTGATCAAGTATGCTGATGACCTAATTATATCTATACAGCTCTTTCTCCCCGTTGACTCAATTGTCACATAAGACATACTATGCCATTACGTATTTCGATCAAACTTGACGAAACGTCGAGCATATTCGTGAGTGTCCTTTTTGTGTTTCTATGTTAAATTTTGGCCCAAAGTTCAATACACAAATATTTGCGTCGTAGCTGAAGAATTCTCATTTTCGAATATGTGTGTGTGTGCGTGTGTATATATATATATAAATATAAATAAATAAATAAATAAATATATATATATATATATATATATATATATATATATATATATATATATAGAGAGAGAGAGAGAGAGAGAGAGAGAGAGAGAGAGAGGGAGAGAGAGAGAGATGATTTCGTCGGCGTAACACGGAAGTGGCGAATAGTACATTACACAGTAACAACCAATATAGAAACCCAAAAAAAGATCACTCACACGTTATTTCTTGATAATTTCGACGGAATTCTACTCCGTCTTCATCGGAAGATAGAGAAGTAAAGTTACTTCTCTAGTAAGATTGGAAGATAGAGAAGTAAGTTACTTCTCTATCTTCCGATGAAGACGGAGTAGAATTCTGTCGAAATTATCAAGAAATAACGTGTGAGAGATATTTTTTTGTGTTTCTATAATGTTTGTTACTGTGTAATATATATATATATATATATATATATATATATATATATATATATATGTATATTTAACAGTTAAGTTAGTTGTGAGTGCGCATTTTTTATATCAGTGCGATTTCGGAGGATCAACGTTTGATATCCTCAGATTTTACCCTCCGCGCGTTTCGGTGTTGGACCGAACTACGGTGTTCCGGCTGGAATTCGTTGCAACGCTGTTGCTAGTATATAGTGCGATGCGAAAAAACCATGTTTCATAAAGAATCCGCGCTTGGACGTGAGGAAAATAAAGTGGGATGTCGCCATCCGTGCAATCGCATTTCAATGTTGGTACATCGGTAGGTTTTCAATATTCACTCACGTAGCAAATGATATGCTCGAACTCGAGTGGAGCAAAAAATCCCCGACTCCTTGCCCTCCCCTCTCCTTGATGTCTCTCCGATCCCTTAGCACCCCGAAAACCCAACTCACGCACTCCCCCAAGGAGACGAAGCCTCCTCTCCCGGGTATTTTTAGGTTTTCGTCCTCCATCCCGTCTCTCCTCCTCGGCCCTACGCCTTCCCTCCTCCACCATTTCTATCTCCCTTCATCTCTCGCCATTCCTTTTTTTCCATTTCCATCCCTCCTCCCTCCAGCACGGCTCCATCCATTCTCCCTTCCTTAAGATCCTAACACCGCAACTTTTTCTCATTTTATCCCATCCCTTTCGTCCTACATCCTCTTCCCCCCTTTCCTGCTCCCCTATTTTCCGAATCCAAGTCCTCTTTCCTGCAATAAAACCCGTCCATCCCTCCTTACCCCACCGCCTTCCATTATTATAATGAAAAATCGATACCCGAAACAATGTAATGGATCGTTCGCCCGTGTTCGAATCGATGGAATAAGTGCTTACCAGTGAGCAGGACCAGGAGTCTAATTACTCCGCGTTTGCCCGAAATTCCGTTGGGTGTTAAGCTTACTCCGTTAATTTTTATCATCACGCCCAATAGTTTTTAAGCTTTGGGAGTCATTTCCATTTACAGTGCTGTCTGGAACTAAGTTCCGAAATCACCAAAATTTGTCGATATTGTTAATTGAAAAAGCGTTTCAACTCCCCTATGCTTTTATCCCCCACTTAAAGGCTTAAACGCCTCCCATTTATATTATTGTATAAACTGCCAAAGAGCTAGAACGCCTTCCTTTTTTGCTTAATTTTCGTATTTTAGTCACATAAACATTGTTCGCATCTCCATTGCATCACGTTTATCTCTTTTATTATTCATCATAAGGAATTTCGAGGTAGTTACCAAAAGTTTTTAACTTTGAAAAATCTACTACAAATCGGAGGTAACTAATTTTGTTTTGCGCGTAAAAATAGGGTCCGTGGCACGAGTCGTTAAGGAATTGTTTACTATATGATTTCCGAAATAAATTGGCTTATTTATTATTTTTAGAAAAAGACAAAGCTTTTGAAATTAAAAATGTTACGCATTCATTTCCTGCTGTTACTATTATTAAGTTGGTCGCAGGATATAAAATATGTACATAAACACTTATTATTACTTTCCACGCGATTTTTATTCATTGTTAATTGCGGTTTTAAGCTTGCACATAGTTTTTATAACCACCAAGCTTGGAAAAAAGATCTGCTCTGAATTTAATATGTCAACGTTTAAAACAATATATATAAAATTCCTGTTTAAAACGTCAATGTATGGAAACCTAGTAGAAATTTACTGTCTATTATTTATAATTTTGCTCATTATGTTATGCGTATGTGTGTGCCTGCCTGCATGGATATGTGTATAAGAGCGTTCGCTCGTGAGTAAATATGAATGGCTATGTGTTGGTCTGTGCATGTATGTAAATACATCCATCTCTCTGTCCCCGCATACTCTCCCCTCGTCCTCTTCTTCATTCCGCTAAAATCTTCACCCTCTGAGCTCCGCTCCCTTTTTCTCTCTCCCCCCCACCCTTTTATGACCTTATTTCAATTTCTCCTCCGCCGTGTCCCTCTCGGCATTCCTCATCCCGCCCGTCACTCCTCCCTCCCCACCCACCCTAATCTTAACTTCCGTTCCTCCTCTCCCCTATCCCCACCCTCCGGTCCCTCGCGACACACCCCAACGCTCTCCGGCCTCCTTTATCTTTTGCGCATTATCTCCCTTCCTTTGTTTTACATCTCATCCGTTTCCCCCTTGTATTCCCTATCTCTCACTCTCTTACCCTTTCTCTCTCTCTCTCCCTCGCTGTCTCTCTCCGCCTGTGGATTGTAAGTGTGGGTGAGGGCTAGGGAGAGGAATATTCGGTGTAGGGGGCGCCTCGGAGCGTCACAGCCGGTGCACCAAGCCACCGGCTCTAGCTTTTTATTCAATTCCGTCTCGGAGAGTGGAATTCTGCTGCATGGAAGCCGACCATCTGAACTCGAGCAGGCTGAGCCCTCCTTGGTTCCCACGTGTCCATTTGTGGCTCATACAACAATAATATTCTGGGAGCAGTTAATTGAACTAACTCGTCCATACATAAACGATGGGAATAATTTTGGGATCAGTGAGGGCATGAAGGAGGCAGTAGTAAAGACCGTGACTTGATTCAATTTTAATTATGTCATCCGGAGTCATGTTTATGTTTTTTAAAGGTGCCATTTGTAATTGTCAAGATAATATTTTAATGCAACTGGGATTCAAGTTAACACTTGGGGGCGTACAAAGCTATGCTCAACAGACTTGATACCTATGATAACATTTAATGATGATATTAAATGCCTCCTCGTAGATTACTGCCTTCGCGATGGTAAAGGGCTTCTGAGGAGTCAATTGGCGACAGACACGATAATTGAGCGTGATAAGTGGGTGAATGCTCACAAGCAGAACCAAAAGTGATGCCCGCATCTTCTGTACCTATTTAGGTGCGCCCCCGAAGGCATTTTGTGCCTATATGGACTATGGTTCTTGTGGTGGTTCCACTTTAAGAACACAATCTAGGAAGGCAACGAGAGGCCACCTCATTTATTTTGCCCGAGAAAAACATGATGAACGAAATCAATAGATACAAACGAAGAAGTTGGATGGAGCGGGTGGAGGAAAGAACTTGTTGAGAATAAGTGAAAGAAGGTTGATCAAGAGAAAGGAAGAGATTTACCGTAGTATACTGAGAGGTACTGAAGTTAGAGAGCATAAGATGAGCGAGGAAAAGAAAGGAAGATAATGTGTAGACAGAGCCATTTTGGTGAGCATGAATAGGGCAGAGATTGCAAAATCCCAGGAGAAAGTAGTAACATCGGAAGAAATGCGAAAAATGTGGTTTCCAAAATCATTCCAGAAGTTTTTACATTAATAGTTTTTATGGACGTCCAAAAAAAACGTTTACACGATATGATATCGATAGTATCAATTGATTGAAAAGCATTCATTACTGGACTAAGAAATGTTTGGATTCTCTAAGCATTATACGATATGCTTCATTTAGCTGTTTCCTTGCGCCAAGCCAACGCCCAAATTGTGAGACCGTATCGCAATTGAAATCACTATCGATCAAGTCGATTGCGAAATTTCTCCAAATATCAATGAAAATTGTGTCGGTAGTGATGTACTCCGAAACCGTATCCAATGCCATTGGGAAGCTTTTGAGCAGTGAGTTTGAAGAAGGATCTAATAAGTGAAATTTGGAGGGATCGAGATGAATAAAGATGTTTGATACGGTGAGTGAACGGAGAAAGTTCGAGAAGAACGAAGTAGAAATCCGAAATAAGCATTAGAGGCTGATTGAAGAAATGATGAGGGGTGGCTGAATTGCAAAGAGCGTGATAGACAGGGTGTTACTTATTTCGTGGCAGTGAGATAATATGCTTTTGAAAAAGTGAGAAATAGCTGAAGAAAGAAATAATCGGGAGCGTAAGCTAAATTAGATGTTAGAGAAATTGTGCTTGTTTCGAAGGTTCTTTGGTCAATGCCTCAGTTTTCAGAAACTTGTCAAAATGGATCAATTAAAGTATACTACGAATGTTAACAATCTCGCAGCTCTATACATTCGTATTGTGGAGTTATATTCCCTGTAAAAGTTATTAAAGATACACCATAAGGTTCTCCTGGAAGTGTTTTCCTTATGTGTCCTTCACGTGTATAGATAATCTGGTAGGAATATTAGATGCAACACGATCGCAATGAACATATTTCATTGAAATTTAGTCATCTAAGTTTTATTTATCTTGTAATGTAGTATCGGAAGGAGTTATATTTTTAACGGCAAAGAATGTCTGATTACATCCTTTCTTATAGATGCTATTTACAGTTTTTGCGGTAAGTCAGGGACAATTTCTTCGTGAGTGTTAATTTTTCGCTAGTCTTTAAACACGTTGTAGGCTGACAAAAATGAAAGTTCCGTCATGCAAGTTCCAGGAGCACGTAAATTAAGATTACATCCTTTGGATATATAGTCGTTGATTTATATTTTTTAAATTATGTATTTGCTCGAAATAAAAATGAGGTGGTGAGTTTTTTTTGAAAGCCGATAGAGGTGGTGAGTGACCTAATGTCATAATCTTCTCATTCTTTTTTTCATCTCTCTTCTTACGTTTACCAACGCAGAGAACTCCGGTGAAGGGAAACCGAATCCTTTTCCCCAATCCTACTGAAGGAGTCGTAAAGGGAATGTCAGTGGAAAATATTTCAGCTGAAAAAAATAAAAGAAACGTAAAGTTTCCCAAGGGGAATGCCAATTTCCCGAAGAAAACTGAAATTCCTATTTTTCACTGATAGGCAGTCAAGGTTTCCACCTCATTGTTTTTTTTAATATTGAGTGCTTATTAATTTAATTTTACCCAAACGCGGAAAAATGGAAGCCAAACTTGGCTTTGCTTATCAATCCTCATTTCACGATGCTAGGATTATAGACCATACTTTGGAATTCCCTTCCAGCCATTGCAGCTAACCCACCCGATTGATGATTGACATTCCTCCCTTCTGTTTTATCGCATCCCTCACTTTGAAAAAAATACAATCGTGAATGAAATTTAGATCTGGAGACTCTCTCCGTTGATGCATGCTTTTTATTTTGCATCAGGGGTTGAGTCATTTAAATTTGTTCATTTTTTTTCTCGTCTTAAGCCAAATCTCGTTCTAGCCTACGGATCAGGCCAGAACCTGATTCCCCTTACTAAAGAGTAAATACCCTTTCAATTGAGGGGTGGTATTTAAATGACCACCCCTCATTCTGCATCCTCATCGTTTTGCCCATCAGTTTCCGGGAGAGGAACTCCTTCAGTGTCAACCCCACTCGGGTTCTCTTGCATCCCCGTGCCTCTTCCCAAGTATATATCGCCTCCAAACTTATTCCCCAGATTACTTAGTATGTTTTCAACCTTTCGCTCATCCCATCACCTCTCAATTCTTCCTTTCCCCTTTCTCTCTCTCCCCTTTAAATGACTCTTCGTCTTATTTTCCCGTTCTTTCCCTCATTCCTCTTTCATCGCCGTTTCCACTCGGCATAGTAGACGGTACCACCGCTCCGGTGGCCACAATGGGAACTAATTCGACTTAGAAGGGAAAATGAAGAGGAAGGGGATGGGGTGGTGTTTGGGTGCGGAGGTCGAGAAAGAGGGGCGGCGTGGTTGGCCCAAGGAGGATTTCTTATAATAACATCATCAACTTTATTTCACGTTTGGGAGCGCCCGTGAAAATCTCCTTTTCGCGTCCATTGTTCCAAACGGAGGCTTTTAGCAACGCCTCCTTAAAACCTCCCCCCCACTGACACGCTAAGTCTCCTATCCCCCAGTTCCCCTCTCTCCACAGGGTCTTACAACTTCGTACTCCCCATTTACCAGCACCTACAACGAGCTAGACAGTACATGTACTACTTTGTCAGAATTGCCACCAGAAAGTGAAGGCACCCACTATTCTACAATGGACCTTTTGAAGAAGGTCGCAGTTTGATATGGTCATGCATGAATACCTAATTTTCAGCTGAAACGATGCATTAAATGGCGCTTTTTTCCGTTTGCCTGAGCCGTCGTCTTTAGTTCCATCCATTCCAAGACTATTAAAGTAGTTTTTTAGTGAAAATTATTTTACTGGACGAGTTGCTGGCCCAGACGCGATAACAGTATCCTCCGTTACCCCGGTTTGTTGTAACCAATAACGACACTGATGTTCCGCTCGATACATCCGTCATGCGTCGTAGGTCGCAAAAGAAAGGGTAGAATAACAAATGAATGAATTCAATACAGAACCGTTAAGATGTACGGAGAACTGGGATGAACATATTAATAGTTTGGAAAGCATGCGAATAGCAAAGGTTGCACGTGACCACAAACCTAATGAAGGCAGAATTGTAATGCGGTCAGTGAAATGTTGGTGAAGCGGAACAATCCCAGGTCTCTGAACCGGAAAAGGATAGGACGACAATGTTTTAAATGATTTGAATGCTTATCAAACGGATGAGAAACATAAAAAGCAACGCTTACTAGTGGTAACTTGCTAGCAGCCGCAAACAATTTGGCGTATTGGTGTAAATTGCCAGATGCTTAGAACTGAGCAGGAAACAATTGCTAATGTGAGTGAACGAAAGATGAAATTAAATTATTTGACCCAGATCCTTGCAAAAAGAATATATGTACCGCGAAATGGGAAATAATTTCGCAGAGCAACTGTGATGCGTGAGTGGCCAACATTCAACTGAAGGGAATATGTTAAGTTTTCCCGCCTAACCATCGGGTTATGACTTGCCCCCCGGGGCTAATGTGGTGAAAGAGGCGCTAAAACTGAAGACGTCATATATAGCGCCGACGGGGATGCGGCGATGGGTTGCTTCCCTTCTCTGCCACCCTCTAAATTCGGCAAACGATCTCATCAAAATTCACCTAATACCACCTTTGAGCATGAATACATTTAATTGTCTCAGAGGAACCGTTCAGGGGCAAAAGGCTCTGAACAACGTCACCCGCCACGAGGGGCAAGCACTAGATTAATCATATTAAACCCTTAATGGAACACTGAATGGGCAAAAATACGCCGAGGTGCTAAACTCCAATGGGTTTAGATAAGTCCAAAAAAAGAAAGTCAAAATAGGGCTCCGAAAACGCTAAAATAGCAGTGTCCGACTCTTTTTATTCAACCAACTCCCTAATCTCACGTCCTCCGGCTCTTCTGCCTCCGCCTTCCCTCTTCTACTCCCCCCCCCCCGCCACGTCCCAACCCGGGCGGGACCCAACCTTTCCTCTCCTCATCAAATATATTCCGAAATCACATTCGCTCCGCCGAGGGCACACCGCCTCTCCCACTCAACCCTGCCACAGTCCCGGGGTCTTGCCCCTCTCCACCTCCCCCGCCCCCTCCTGACCCTGACGCCCGCCTCTCACCTCGCCCCAAAGCCACAAAACGCACCGCGAGCACACGTGATCATCCAACTCCCCTCTCGCCCCAGCCAACCCACCCGCCCTCCGCTCCGCTAGCCGTATTTATTTATTCATCCATCTCCCGTTTTCGTGGGTTATCTTTTCGACTTCTCTCCCTCCCAACCATCCTCTACCTCCTAGGCCGGAATCCCGCCCTCTTCACCTACCTCCCCGCTTCCCCTTCTCCCCATCTCCTCCCCCGCCGCTCACACCCCGTTCCCTTAAACCTCACGGTCCAATCACTTTCATTGTGGTTTTTCAGTTGCCATCTTCCGTCTCTCTCCTCGTTTGCAGCTTTCATTATTTTCCGGTGTCTTTCAGCTCATGCTCTCTCTCTCTCTTGCTTTAACCACGTTTCTCTCTTTATCTATCTCTTCTTCTCTCTATTTTTCTTCCTCTCTCTGGCAATTTTGCATCTTTTTTCATTCCCCTTGGCAAATTTGAGCTCTACTTTACCTTCGTGGACCGTTCGTGCGTTCAAAGTGTGCGCTTGAGGGAAAGAAAAACGACGAAATTCCACCTCAAATACAGTGTGTTGAGTTTTTGATTGTTGAATAAAACATGGATAGCCCATTATTATAATTATGCGGCCAAAATATAAAATTTTGAGACAAATTGTGCAACATTCTTATCCATTTCATTTCGACCAGAGCCTTTCCTCGCAAACGCCTGGGACATCATCTTAATGTCTGGTTTTGTTTCAATCGTTAATAAGTGGTTAAGGAAAATTTCGTTCGTTTCATTCATCGTACCAGGTATTTTGTCACTGCTCACTGTGTGACCGTGGTCTGGTCTCACGGTGAAAATAAACAAATGTTAAGGGAAGAGGATATACTACCTTGATCAAAAAGTTCCCGGAATAACCACCGTGTGGCGCTCCCATCGTTCCGATTTGAGTTCTGTTTTTTTTGTTAAATTGGTACATCTGTTGTTGATATTCCCTTTAAATCTTAGTGTCATAACTTGACATTTGCAAAAGTTACGTAGCCAAGAGTACATCTATCTCTGTGTGTGTTGGCGATTTTTTACAATTTCAGAAATGGATTTAAATTTGCAACAACGAACTTGTATTAAATTTTGCGTAAAAAACGGATTTAGTGGCGCACCCCAACCCTTGCGTACGCCGCACCCGCATGGTGCGGCGTGATGTGCGACGGCCCAAGGAATAAGCTGCACGCTGCGGACAGGAGGAACCTCCGAGCGGCACTCCAGATCGGGTGGATCACGGGGAACGAGTCTCTTCCGGCGCTGTCCGGGATCGAACCTCTGCAGAGCGCACTCCAGGAGCGGGCAAGGACCTTCCGGCGGAAAGCGGCATCCTCCTCCCACGGGGAAGTCCGCGGCATCACCGATGTCGTGGTCTTCCCGTGGGACAAGCACCCACGTCCTTGTGCAGCGACAGGGATTGAGAAAGACCAGCCGCCAGCGAAGCGGCGAAAGTGTAACGGCCATTTCGGGGCCATTTAGCTCCGAAATGGTACGACACGAACGGGGTCCCTAGGGAATCCCCGGGAATTTGTCCGAATGTCCCCTCGCTGAAGAGCAGAAGATGCTGGGCAGCGAAAAGACCGGCGAGGAGCCGGTCGCTCACCATGGTTGGACGTTGGAAATGTTGGAAAAGTGTTTCGGCAACGATTCTCTAAAAAAAACGGTCGTTTACCAGTGGCACGAGCGGTTCAGAAGTGGTCGTGAGTCAATCGAAGATGATGAACGCAGTGGCAGACCATCGACATCGAAAGTCGGTGAAAAAATTGATAAAGTAAAAGAAATGTTGGTCAATAACCGCAAATTAACCATCAGAGAAATAGCGGAGGACTTGAACATTGCCTATGGATCCGCCCAAGACATTGTGGTTAATGATTTGGGTTTCCGTCGTGTAGCAGCAAAGTTGGTTCCAAAAGACCTCAATTTCATGCAAAAAAGAGACCGTGTTGACGTCGCAAAAGACATGATTTGCGAGGCTGAATCCGATCCCACATTCATCAAAAGGATCATTACTGGAGACGAGACGTGGGTTTATGAGTACGACACGCAATCCAGACATCAGGCAAGTGAATGGCGTTCACCAAATGAGCCGAGACCAAAAAAACCACGTCGTTTTCAGTCAAAAAAGAAGGCAATGCTGACGGTTTTCATGGATTACAACGGTGTAGTGCATCATGAATTTTTGCCAGAAGGCCAGACAGTAAACAAAGAGTATTATTTGGGCGTTATGAGACGTTTGCGTGAAGCAATTCGCCGAAAGAGACCAGAAATGTGGGCAGAAAACTCGTGGATTTTGCACCATGATAACGCACCGTCGCACAGTGCTATCATTATTCGTAATTTTTTGACGAAAAATGCAACAAATACCATCCAACAGCCACCGAATTCACCTGATTTGGCTCCCTGTGACTTTTTTCTGTTCAATCGAGTTAAAAAACCATTACGGGGAACGCGTTTTAGCACCCGAGAGGAAGTAATGGAAAAATCGCAGGAAGCACTGATGGACATACCGAAAACCGAATATAAAAAATGTTTCGAGGATTGGATCAAGCGCTGGCATAAGTGTGTTGCAGTCGATGGGGATTACTTTGAAGGGGACAATATAGATTTAGATGAATAAACTTGTATTTTTAATTTTCTGAATAAATTCCGGGAAATTTTTGATCAAGGTAGTATACCGATATTGATTATCCGATATTTCTGCCCCTTGACAAAATGATTGTTGCCTACCGCATATCAAAGCCCTTGCGTTTGAGCAATTGGCGATGGCCGATCTGGTTCATCTTTATAGTAAATTTTGTCTTCAGGTAACACAACGAGTACTGGTTCTTTCTTTCGAAATGGATCATTGGAAGCCCTTGCGGGCACAAAAATACCGTTCCGGTGGGTAAATCCCACCTTAATCGGTCGATTCACATTATGATAACAATGGCATTTTTAGGAGAACATTACATGAGTTTGCGTGTTGTTTGTGAGACGGAGAAACTTAAAAACTAGGATGTGGAATAAATGGATTCATCTAAATCTAACCAGAGATATGAAGCCGACAGGTAACGGCCCAGTTAAAAATAAATTAAAAACTATACGGAAGAAAGTACAATTGGATGAGTATAATGAAATTAAAGTTATAAATTGATGCAGAGAAGGAAATTATAAGTAAAATCGGACAAAAATATGCACAGCAGGGGATTTTTAATCACTCGATGCAGCACTGCGAGTGAAAAAAATACTGGTGGGGCCCGTGTAATCGTCCGACAGGTGGACGAGGGCGAGACATAGGGGACGGAAACGTCGGCGTAACGGAGCAACAAATCAGCACGACAATGGTAACTTCATAAAGTAAGAACGAAAACGTAGTACAATTTGCAACAGGCAAGCTGGAGAGTGGCATAAAATTAAGAAGAGAAATGAAATTAAAAGACACAGGAAAGACTCATAGGTGAGTAACGTCCTTAGGCAGTGTACGAACATACAAAATATTTTTTACATGAAGTCAAACTTGTATATGTAACGTCTTTCAGAAGTCTATAAATATAATACTGCAACGAATCATTGTTAGAGAAGTATGACAGCTATTCTCGCATTTCTCCGAGTAAATAATGAATTATATACGAGGATTACGTAACTGTTTATGTTTAACTGGTTTTCAATGCGATATTACTGTTTTAATCAGTATTCGACGTAACGAGTACAAGGAAGAACATCAATATTTTATTGCGGTATTCATTTTTGCCGAAAAGGTATCTTTGTTCTGTTATTTGAAGAAACTGCGTTTGCTTATTCTGCGACTGCATATGAATAATTTCGCTTGAAATTTGGGTCTCAGCATATCCTAAACAAATATTTGACGGGTCAAAGAAAAACAGAATGTGTAGCTTTACAAAGTAAATATTTCTTTGGAGCGAAAGGCAGAGATTCAGGTCAAAATTTCATCATATGAGATTATTGAGGGTTCGTAGAACGTTTCCACATTTAAAAAAATACGATTACAATTACATTAGAAGTCTCCGGAGATTTGAAGTACAATTTTCCTTTACACTGTACAGCAAATACAAAAGGGAGATTTTCCTAAAACATATGTCATACTAATTTCCCAAGAAATACTAATGTATATAATACTAATTTCCCAAGAAATATGTTTTTTATCGTCTATTTCAATCGCCAAATTTAGCTCAATTTTTTCGGTTGGATTCAAGCAATGCTCTTTACAATTTCATCACATCTTAAGAAGAATTAAAGCGCTCTACTTTCATTTTGGTGAAGTTTACGCTCAACCGGTCGTATTGCGTCTTTTTATCCCCTCATCTTATTTCTCAGCTCTTTCCCCTATTCTCATCTCACGCGAAGTGACCCTGTGAGCAAACAGAATTCAACCCAGCTGCTCTGAAAACAGCCTTGCGAGATCATTTTAGTAATTCAAATACGATTCTTAAGCTCGCCTTTGTGTCAAGCCTAAGAAAGTTTTATTGAGAGGGCGTTAATACTACGTAATTAAAGTTATGAGGATATAAAGTGATAGCAAACATTTACCGACTACCAGGTACCCAAGGTCTACATTGATTAGTACTCAAAGGAAAGCAAACAGGATTCCATACATTATAGAAAGATTAAATTAGAAAATATGGTGGTTTTACACACTCATCTTTGTTTAGGGACTCGAGTTTCAGCAAATGACTCTTTCATTTTCAAGTTAGTTACTCTATTATGTTAATGTCATCGGAATGATATCAATCAAAACTCATGACTGAATGTTTCTCATGCGTATTAAACCAGGTTACAGTGGAAAGTAATCGCAATGACCGGGAATTGACATGGGTGAAACAACTATTCATGTTACTTGAAACATGTATTTTTAAGGCCATGCTCATTTGGGAACGAATGAAGAAGAGGACAGAAAACCATGACAAAAATGGTAGCAATAATTGAGACGGAAATTTTGTGAACCGTGCAAAAAACAATACGAGGAACGGAATGAATCATGAATTCCCAATATTTGCGGAATTTGTCACTCATAAAATTAAAATCGTCCCCTGCCGTTGTGTTTCTCAAGGGCTGGATTCATCGCCTCAAACCAACTTTCCAACCGCGTACAGTCAATGGTGTGCGCGTAAGCACCAATCTAAACAATGCACTCATATTCCGTCACATCCATCTGATGGTCATTCAGAGAAGAAAAGATGTAACATCTTAATTCACTTCCCACTCTGGAACATGATCAGAGTCTGGTTGAGGTGACCAAATGGAATTTATTGTAAGTTTTCTTATTTTTTTAAATAATTTCCTTTCAATAAATTCCAAATCCCTCCCTCCCCTTTCTCACCCATACCATTCTGGTGTTGGAGCAAAGAGGTGGAATGAGTTGAGATTCACTTGGTGCAGCGTGAATCATTGAGTGGCTAGCTGATCGTGGGTCTTCCGAGCGACCTTTCCATTTAAACCGACCTGACCTGAGCGCCCCTGAGCAGTGTGGGTGGGTAACCCCCTCGTAGGGCCCTGAAAGTTGGAGGCTCGGATGGTAAAAGGGATTAAGGACCCGCCATTAATTTATAATCACGATATTATATGTTTATTTTGTACCATTATCACCATCATGTTTTTATGCAATGTCGTAACTATGATCATCAAAGAGCAATACTTGCACACTGGGTTCATTTATTAGTATTATTTTCGTTAAAATCACATCTTTAACACAATTTGCTATGAACGTTACAAATTTTAACGGTAAAATTTTTAAATGGAACCCAATTTGAGGCACAGATGCGCTCATACAATGTATTATCTCAAACAATGTTAACGTACGGAATTGATAGTGGACGTGGATAATGGATGTGGATAGCAACAAAGAAAAAGAGGCAGAAACTCAGAAGAGTTGAGATGAAATTTCTCAGAAAAAATGGAGGCCAAAATTGAGAAGATAAGATAGGATAGTAATACTTAATTAAATTAATGTGAAACCGTGTGGAGATATAAGGGGAACTGGGAAGAGACTAACCAGAATGGAAGTCACACGCGAGCCAAAAATTTCATATGGCTCCAAACCAAAAGGACGATACCAGGGAACCCAACCGAGAAAGGAATGCCATGGCATCTTCTATATTAGTACTTGGAACTTAGGTCATTTAACCATTCATTCAACCAGCCATTCAACTTCAATGTCTGGGGGAAGACGTCATAAACTACTTACCACTTTGTCCTGAGATACTTTCTGTATAATTACGAATCGAATACGAAGTGTGTCAGAATATTATTATAGTCACCCGAGAGAAGCAACGGTAACACATACATAGCTTGAGCTGTTACTGCCGACTTGAAAAAGCCGCTAGGGTTTTTACGAGTGTATTTTTTCGTATTTCATCACGATAGTTGATGATGTCGGCTCACGTCAACGCATCGGAGGCATAACGCCTGAAGAAATGGGTGCCAGGTCGCCCCTTTTTAGTCTTATTAAGTGCCATCTCCCACCCCCAGGGAGTGAATGGGACCTCGTCATAAAGAGGAATGAGACCGAGGAAACCGTTCGCGTTCGCCTGGGCCGAGTTCTCGGCCAGAAGCCCGGCGATCGAAGGAGCGTCCGCCGGCGCTTTCACGAGTTCGTAGGTGGCAAAGGGTAAATGTTTGCTCCACGCCACCGACCCACGCCGCGGTTTCGACCCCCCCCCCTCCCTCCCCAGGGAGAGTGGAAGAGGAGACGCGTGGGTGAGAGCCGAGGAGGCGGACGAGAGGGAGTCGGCGGCGCTCTCGTCTCCTCAATTATGCACGGGCGTGAGTCTTCCGGAGTGATGCGTGGGCGTGTTTGTGCGTCGGGCGAGGGGGTGGGGAGTCGCAGATGCTTGAAGAAGATGCCCCGCGGTGGGCTATATCTCGAAGCTCACTCTCCACTCCATCGTCAACCCTCTTATACTTCGCCCGCACCGGTGTTCCGGCTCAACCCCCCCCCCCTTTTTGTAGTTCACGGTGTACCCTTGTGTGTGTTGTATTCCGAAATCTTAAACCATTATCTCTCTCTCCATTCTAAGGGACTCGTATTTATATAAATTTATAATTTATTATTCCAAGGGAAAAGTGTTGATGTGTGAAAAAATAAATTAGAGCCACAGTTTTAAAATTTACGAGGATATGGTAAATATGTGTATAAGGTCGTATTAAGTTGTAATCAGCGACGTTTATACTCAGGACTTACGTACGTAGGGCCAAAATATTTCAACCACTTTCTAGAGATAATTGAAAATGTTGGTTTTGAAATAAAACACTTTGAATATAGAAAAAATACACAAAAAATACAACATAAATATGCAACAAAATATAGAAAAATGACATTTAGCCTTAATGGTAATATTTTTTGCTCTTTTCCTTACCATCAGAGTAATAATGTTAATGCCATTGTGCGTTTTCTTATAAATTCTGTTATCTCATGAATTGTCTCTTTATTTGTTTCGATATTTTGGAATGAATATTGTATTTTTCTTGAGAGATATTATGAAACTTTTAACGGTACACGAATGGTTGCCTAACGAGGTACTTAAATCTCTCAAAAAGCCACAGCATTATGGAGTATTAAATTATATGTAACGATTTCGAAATTTTTTATGCAAACCTTGGTAGAAAATAAATATTCAGCTTTATCTTTAACCCTTCCCCCTCCCTCCCTCTACCTTCCTCCACATCTTCCTCTTTCTTTGTTTTTGTTCCATGTTTTCCCTCATTCTCTCCCACTCCTCTCCCATCCGCGTCCATTTTCGTCCGTCATTCCAACGGTCCATTCTGTAATCTCCGCCTCACATCCATTCCCCTGCTCCTCCTCCTCTCCCTTCTCCTCAGTCTCCCTTATACTCTTTTCCACCTCGTTCCCTCGCTCTTTGTGCTCGTGTCCACCGCAACCCTTTTTTTTTTACCTGCTCCGAGTTTTCACAGTCTCGATCTCTAGCGCCTCTCACCCTAATTTGCTCCAGTCGCTCTCTTTTCCGTCGGCTCTTTTTCCTCCTTGGTTAAGTCGAACGCACTTTTTCCTCCATGTTTCCATTTCAGTTTTCTGGTCACCCTCCTCTGGCGGTGATCCTGTGTATTCGTGCTCTCTTTAATGCGAGCACGAACGCCGGTATTACATTATATAAAGTTCTTGCATGTGCCTATGAATTGAATGTTCATCCAATTGATGCATGCATCCAAAAGTGGGTCACGTGAGCACTAGTATTCCTTTAAAATAGGTAGGTTATTTAAGCGAGTTAATATTAAAATTTTGAAATCGATAACCATTCCATTTCCTTCGATAAATATCAGAGTTTATCATTATCGATATGCATTGCATATTTATATTAACGGACAAAATAAAGAATGAAGACATAAAATATTGACTGGGTTGCATTTTATTATGTATATGTATGCATATATACATACACATATACATACAAATATACATACATATACATACACATATACATACAAATATACATATATATACATGCACATATACATAATATTTTATATACATGTGAGTGTATATATATGTATTCACACGGGTAGGGATTCCTTCCAAGGGTTTGTACATGTATTCCCTCTCGCTTATGAACTTCTCCGAAGAATTATACTTAGCCACAAAACCGCAAGCAAATGTTTTTTCTTGTTGTGTTTTTCCATATTTTTGCATGATTTATGTGAAGCATAACGTACGTGTATATCGGCTGGTCAGCCAAGAGTAGAAAAATGGGAGATATTTCCAGTCCACGAACAGAAGCCAGAAGTCGTGTTTTCCTCGCAGGATTCGTAGTCGCATCAGAAACAGAATGGTGCCCAAGCCAAAACAACTCTAACGTTCCAAAATGCCTTCTTTCTTCTTTTTTTGGTTATTGTTCTAGGTCTCCTGACGTGATTCATGGTGTATGTTTTGAAATTTGAAGGTAACTAGTTATTGGATCATTTCCGAAGATTAAAACTTTCCTTGATATTTTCGAGACTTTTATGAACAATATATACATCGTTTATCCTATACATACAGCTTTATTCAGTCACTATGGATACCATTTGTAGTCTTCTTTTCGCCAATATTGTCCCTCTTCCCCAGATTTTTCGCTCACTTAACATTGGCACTTTATATCCCCTGGCTTAACATCTCATTTCCTCTCGCATCTCCATTATTTGCTTTTTATGTCTCATCCATATTCTCAATATTAAATTTGTCTCTTCCCTGACCCCATCTCGCTCTTATTGACTGACGAGTATATTATTCTCTGTCCAGCTTACCTCGTCCTGTTCATGGTCACATCTCAAAAACCGCCATCTTATGTCATCCCTTAATTTGGTGACCAAGTTTCTGAGCCAGCAAATCAAGTGTTGACGAAGATTTAAAATTAAAGGGATTAAATGTCGATTTAAAACTATTTTCCGTTATTTCCGCGTTTTTTCATGAAATATTCGGTTTTTTGGTTTTCTATTATTTCATATTATGATCCCAAATTTGTCATTCCTCTCTTAAATACATGCTAAAACTACTTAGCAAGCTGTTTTGCTGTTTTATCAATATAATATGATATCCATTGTTCTAATTAAACACTGTATAATCCCACACAGATATTATCATTACTACGCCCTAGCGTGGAAATCGAGTGCTGATGATGGAATATTTGTGCAAAATTGAAAAAAAAAATGTTTTATCAAAAACAATGGAAGTTTACCTGCAGAGAATAATTTATATTCATATACTGTGATGATCCAGCTATATTTTGGCTACTTTTCAATAATCTGCATGCAGTATTAAAACCTGCCTCAGTATTTCCTTTTCCCAGACAGTGAGTGAGGTATTTTTTTCTTATCTGCTTTCCTCTTTTATTGTTGTTTCTCCGGATAAAATTTTACGCGAGAGAAAACCGAAGTAGTTTTCCGTAAATTATTCCCGCGAGTCATAATACCCGCTGCTTCCTCGTCATCCCTGATACTACGTCATCATTGCAGTCGTTTTTGCTCCCTGCCTTTTTTTTATTGCCTCAACGGCGAAAGTATCCTCTCAATAGCAGACCCCGCGATCTAAATTTCGCTTAAATAAAGTCGTTCGCCTATTTATACATCCGTCCATCTTTTCAGCCTGAAGACGGTTCACTCCGCAGATGGCGATAAATATTCACCGTGGGCTCCCGATATTTCATGACCGCGGTCACTTTTCACTCTCAGCCAAAACCTCTCTGTCCTCCCCACCTCCCTCGTCCTTCATTCCTCTTCATTCGCGCCCTCCTCCCCTCTTCCTTCGCCATTCGCCTCTCTCCCTTCTCCCCCTCCCGTCCCTCCCGCGGCTTAAAAATCCCTCTCTTCTCCTCGCCTCCCTTTCCAACCCCCGAACCTCCCTCCCCGCCGCCACCCCCCTGCACGTCCTGGAGGTAAACCCTTCCATTCCCCCTTTCAACCCACTATTTATATCTCCTTTGCATCTCTCCACCCATCCCACAGTCACACCCCGTCCTTCCACCTGTTCCCTTCACCCTCTGCAACTCGTCCTATATCTTCATTTTTATTTCCACTCCGTACCATAACACACACGTGCGCACACACAAACACGCACACGCGCGTGCGACAGCAGTTACGCCTCGCCTTCCCTCCCTCAACTTCTCTCTCCCTCCATCCCTTCCCTGTCGCTCCCATCCGTTCCTCGGAAACTTTTCTCTTTCACTTGACGTGCCTACCACGACTCGTGCTTGCAACGTACTCATTTTCTACGTACATATAATTTATGTTAGCAGACCACCCTCAATTCCAAAGCGGGAAGTTTCAAAACACATGCGTGGGTGCCCCTGTTTGCCAACGTCCGCAGAGGCGAACGTTGGTTTGGGCGTCTGCGCACAAAGGCGTGCCTCGACTGTCAACAATGCATGCGTCATTGAGCTTGACAGATGAAGGGCTATCCCGTAGTTAGAAAAGTGAGAATACTGCTCCAATCTAATGCTCAGAGAGAGAGAGAGAGAGAGGGAGAGTTTGTCACTCACATGGCCACGTGACATTTGTATGTCTTGCGCGGCGTTTCGAAAATTGATTGCGTGCAAAGGTGAGTTTACGTCAAAACATCAATCATTGGTCAGCTGAATATTCTCGAGAAGCACTAGCTACTTATCATGTTCACGGATTTACAAGGAAAGAATGCCGTAAGAAGGTTAGAACGTGAAGGATATTTGATATCTAAAGTTTGCAATTCTCTTGGAGGTTTTCTTAATTTTGATATTCAGTAAATGAACCGCTTTGACGATCAATGCAACAATTTCAGAGCGTAAAAATCATTCGCCTTGACTGGGACTCGAACCCAGATCCCTCAATATCCGGTCGAGTGCTTTAGCCACTTAAGCTACCGAGGCTCGGTAGCTTAAGTGGCTAAAGCACTCGACCGGATATTGAGGGATCTGGGTTCGAGTCCCAGTCAAGGCGAATGATTTTTACGCTCTGAAATTGTTGCATTGAAATGCACATTAGCGGATGACTCCGTTAAAAGTTACTGTTGCGGCATCTCCCGCAGTTTCTTTGGAATTTGTCGCTTTGACGATGGTATCCGAATGAAAATTTGACCATCCCTTAATTTGCGAAACCTCAAAATAGCAACGTATTTAGTCAGGGCGCTATGTAAGTAAACTTTTCAATCTTCAATATTTTCCGTACTTGCCAATGCCTGAACTTTACGAAATACCATGCGTCTCCTAACGTTGCTACTTATTGACCACGGTGGTTTTTCCGCGTCGGGTGACATCAGGCACACAATTCCTTTTTTTGAACTCAGTAAGCTATTCAATGGCTACATGGGATTCTCGAGTCTCGACAGTGGTTCATCCAGATCTCGGAGAATACCCGTGCTTTTCAACGCAAGAATCGAAAATCACCGAGCCTGTGACGTCAAAAGTTTGTTGTCATCAATTAACAACAAGTTTGA
This sequence comes from Hetaerina americana, assembly GCF_022747635.1. Lineage (NCBI taxonomy): Eukaryota > Metazoa > Arthropoda > Insecta > Odonata > Calopterygidae > Hetaerina > Hetaerina americana. The sequence goes on from NW_027287095.1 coordinate 33,981,559, forward strand.
GTCCTTACTGAATATCTGCAATCCCTCGCGGTGTCCACGCTAATTTACGCACGAATATCTTATGCATAAATCATAATTAGCTAATTTTGATGGTATCCATTAAAATTCGATGGATTCCGTTCTCAGAGTGACAAACAAAATAGAGCAACTGAATGGAATATTCATTTTATTTTGCTCAAGGTAAACAATTGACGGTCGTGGCCAACATTTCCAAAATATGGTAGCGGACAGTAGGCTTCGCAGTCCGACTTTCGATCAATGAGGAATTGTAAATGTAATTCTGGAGTAAAGACAAGATCGTTTGCGGTAATACGTTTATGTGAACGAATTTTTCAGTACGAAGCGAAAATTTCTGCCAAATATTAAGAGTAAGCCAATTCCTTAAGGCTGTTTAAAAATGGCGTCCCGTGCATACATTTGTAAACATGTAGGTATCGAAATCCTGTTATGTATTTGTTTTTATTTGCAGCTTGCCGTGTGGAAGAACCCTTCCTCACGTTCACTCTTGTGACGCTCTCTCTCTGTTCCTCATTCTCCCTTCTTCCACCCCCTCTCTCTTCCTCTCCCTCCTCTTGACCCAGCGTCCCGTTCCGCGGCCCGAAAATCTTTCAATCTTTTATCCCCCTCGCCGTTCCTCCTTCCTCATTCATGCCCAAGGCTCGCTCCTCCGGGAGCCATCTTCCCATTCCCTCCTTCCTTTTCCCTTACGACCGTCAGCTTCGGGACGACACCATTCCCCACAACAGCTTCCCCTCCTCGCTCTCGTGCTCCTATTGCACGAAGCATGCATCACCTCCCCCACGCTCGCAGCCCTCTTCCCCTCTCTTGAATATTTCCAAAAATATTTCCCATCCCCCTTCCAGGTTGTTGCTCAACTGCGGAATGTCTTCATTCCTCTATCTCGCACCTGAAAATAAATACGGATGCGAGGGTGGCCAGCACAAGGTAATTCAAAGGAACGACCGCCTGCCCCAATCACGGAGGTAGACCTTAGTGAAGCGTTCGCTTAGCGGATGTCTGATGAGGAAAAGGGTGAGCATTTGATCGAACCTGGGACCACAAGTATTATTCTGGATACCTCTCCAATATCCTTAGCGCATGAATTAGTACTTTAAAAGTACGAGGTTTTAGAAAATCGGCGGACATTGTAAGTGATGTTGGATTGAAACGCACGAATGTCAGAGAGTCATCGACAGATACATGAAAATATTGTGCATATTCTTTACCATGAGATCCGTCTCGGGAGCTCAAAAACTTTTTATCATACAGGTTACAATTCCACAAGTTAAAATACGAGGCGTGTTCAAGATCTAAAATACCTCAATTTATGTACAAATATAGTTCAAGATGGTAAAATGTTGCTGAGGTTAAACTAGGCGGGCGTTCTTTGTGAATGCAATATTTCAATATCTGTAACGTGCTATGAGCGGGTCTTTTATAACTTCTGCTAAAGTTAGAAGAGTTATCAGTACTCAAAATGAGGTCGTTTACCGTTCAAGAATACTTGTTAATCGCCCGTTTCCTCCACTTGTATGGTTTAAGACCCATCGAAGTTCATCGTCAATATTGCGAGACATGCGGTGATGGTGTAGTTGATGTGAAAAGTGTGCTTTCTCGGGTGCGACAATAATTCAGAGAAGGTCAAACATAGTGTAACAACACACCCATGAATTCGGCCATGGACGCTTTGTAATTTTCCAGTGAGTAAAAGGGACCCGTACAGAAGTGTTCTTGGTGATCATTATGGTATCAACGTTTTAAAGATTGTGTACATCAAAAGAGATATTACTTTGAGAAGTAACCGAAGTTTCAACTTCCTTGGTAAATAGTTTGTTAGAAAAAATAAGAACATCTTAGGAGTTGAAATCACCAAGTATCTATGAAATATATCTCACCTCTTTCTTGAGTGAAATTGGTCAGAAACATGGAGTGAGCTGGACACTTTGCTCATACGTTCATGTGTTCAGTGCCTCTTTCTCCGATTGATTTTACTTCTATCTCTTTCCACACCCATTACTCCCCCTTACCAAAGTTCACTGAATGAGCTCTAACTCTCCTTATAAATATTCATTAACATAGATACAATATTACAGCTACCTCTGCGCTTATGAATCATTGGCATGTAAAAGGATCAGCATCCATTGAGAAGCCTAAGAATGGTCAAATCATATTTTCATCTCTTATGTTTGTATCAGGCATATTTCCTCATAAATAAATATTAAAAAATATCCTTCCCCTCAGGCATTATATGACAAAGCCTAACTACCTATCTCAGGTTTTCGCTTTATCTCACTCACTCAATGAGAATCATATAATGGCATTCAGTTAGGAGCATTTGAAATACTGTCAGTTTTTCTGCAAAAGAGTCCTCAGGTGAGCGCGTGTATGTCAAATTGATAAATGGTAATAGACATCGACCACAAAAATCACCACCAGTTTCTTATGCTTTCACAGGAGGATGCACAAAAACCGACATCCTTAAATACTGTCAAAACATATTTCGATGGTAAACTCAGACGCAACTCCGACTAAATATTCCCTCAGGCCTGCTGTTTTTTTTCCCACACACTATGTCTAAAGACCTTTGGCGGTCAATCTTCTTCTTATCTCTTCTACTCCATCAATTTTGAAAATACGATGTTTCATGTCTGGCTAAATTAGAGAAAAAGAAAGATCACTTTTTTCTTGCGAATACCTTCTCCAGAGCGATTACGGTCCAAAATAAGAGTGGTGGAGTAGAAAATTATTGAAAATCGCTTTCATTTTAGTGGCTATTGCTATAAATCATTCTTAATTTTAAAAACTGAGTATAATATTTCGATTCAAGAATTTTCGAAAAACTTTCAACGCGTCCCTTTAAAAGAAAAATAAATTAAAAACTTGTGATAAAGTAAAATGTCGTCAGAATGTGGAAACGTATCCCGCATCGTAAAATAAATTCGTATCTACCTCATCTGCGTACAGAATGGTTTCATGGGCAATAAAGAGAAACGCTTTGGGTCGAGCTTTTAGGAGGCAATCCTTTATCGGATGAGTTCGTAACTAATCGATTCCAATTAACCAGCTGAAAACATATTTCCTTCATCTCCCCATAACTGTATCTCTCCTTCGAGGGCGCTTCCTTTTCGACGCTGCGTTACCTCCGCCCTTCTCTCCTCGCATCGGATGCCAAGAGGGAGTCTTAAAACCCGATTTGAAGTGCTCCGTAAAACCCCTCACAGCAGCCGGCCAGTCGCTCTTGGTACATAGCCGAGCCGCGTCTCCATGCGGGGGAAGGCGCAATCTCTGCTCTCTCTCCGATTTCACTCTTCCGCTCCTCCGGAGAACCAAGTCCGAGGCGAATGGGAGAGGGAGGGGGGGGGGACTTGGCAAGAACGTCGAAAAAAAACAAGAAGGAACCGTTCCCAAGGGGGTGGAGCATCCTCCTATTCCTTCTCTCCTCCTTCCCACCCCGCGCGCCTCCCCCAAAAACCCTTCGAGAACTTTTTTTACAGCTGGACGAGCACAGGGTTGAGCGAGATGTTCTTGGCGGTCCTCGCCCCTAGGCGGTCGGCGAGGAAAGACGGGCCGTGTCGGCCGAAAAAGTGAAATGTCGGGCGCATTGGATTCCGGGGATGCATTCTCCGTCTATTTACCCTCTTCGGAGAGTTTTCACCACTCGTCCCGATGAGCAGATTATCATCCCTCCTCTCCATGTTATGACTTATCCAGTGAGATCCCTTCCCCAACGCAAGTAAATCCCCTCCGAAGGATAGGAAATCCATTTTTTAGCTATTTTACGCAGTATGTAGCCAAATGGAAGTGGAGCAATAGATATATTTGTATTATAAATAAATTCATTCATGTTTTAAGTAGTTCAGTCCATTTCAGCTTTAGGAGTTTTTTTCTGGAGCTAAAATACAGTATGTATCCTGTATCTGTAGAGTATGATAAAATTTGAAGAATCAGGGTGAATATTTTATGTATTAATTAACGTTACCGTTTCATTTAAAAAATATTCTATGTGGTATTGAAACATGAGTAAAGTTGTTGGTGAATTTCGTTGTATTTACTTGATTATGATAATTTCTTATTATTTTCATGATACGGCGTTCAGTATAAAAACAAATGTTTGTCTCATGCTCGACTCCCTGTATTCACTTAAGTGTGCTGTTAGACCTAGACTGAGCAAATGAGATTCAGCATTTAAAGCGCATCACAGCGGTTCTAAGCAAGTTCGATAGAATTGAATTTCAATTAAGTTTCAATCATTTTTAACTTGTCCAGTACTCGAGTAATTTGCAAATTTTTACTACAGAAACGATATCGGGAGAAGGGAAGAACAAGGCTAGGAGAATTAGGAACGCTTTGAGCTTCATTTGCGTTCAGAATAGGGTTGATGAAATTGGCCAATTTTTCTTGAAGTCAAATTTGGATTATATGTTACCAAATCTTTTCTGCGTTTACGTCTTACGATATAGGTTCAAAATAAGGACTTACTCTGTGTCCTAGTCTCAGATCAATCGAAGGTGAGCACAAAATAGAAATAAATGGTTCTGATTTTATATCTATTGATGCATAAGTTGATTTTAAGACGCTACTATAACTCTTCTTATGAAACTCATGTGCAATTATCGAGACATTACCAACTACCAATTTAGCAAAAATAACTATGATTCAGAATAAGTAGAAAGCCTCTCCGTTTTTTGGTTTTTGCGTCAAAATATAAAATCGAATATGTAATTTAGTAGAAATTCAATGTGGCGTGAACTCCTTTCGTGAAGCAAGTGATGAAGTGCTCTTTACAAACTTATTCAAAGTATGGGAATATTAAATGGATGCGTACGTGAACGAACACTCACCTTTGTCACGACTCATTTGCAACTTCGTTCAGTTCGTGTGTACAGTTGTTACGGCGTCGCATTCCCGCTCTTTGATTTATCATTTCCAAACACATTTATCTTCGTCTCGCTAAGTTCACCACTCCTTAATCCTCCCGGGCACTTAGTCTTTTTTAGTCATACTCCTCCCCACCTTCTCTTCGCAACCAGTATTAAGACCTGAGCCACACACCCACCCCCACCTTCTCCAACCGCCCAAGCAGCCTTTCGTAGGCCTGCCCGGGGCGTGTTCCATGGGCCATTGTCCCTCCGCCTCCTTCCTCTCTACCGCCGCTTCGTGTTCGCCCTCATCCATCTTCTCTTTTCTCCCGCGACTGCACACGGTTCTACCGATGTCTCCCCCTCGCCTCGTCCGCATTCGACATCGTCCTATCCCTCTGCTCCATCCGACATGATCGAATCCCTCCCTTAAGGGGCGGATCTAGTTAATTCGCAAGGGTAAGGGAATCGATTAAAGACCGTGTAATCACTTGGGTGGACAATATGTTAATAATGATCCGAGATTTCAATAGAACTTTAGAGATCGCACTTATTTATCCACATTGTTGCTCTAAAAACGATTTAACCTCAATAAGGAATTCAAATATGTTTTGTTATCCTGCCTTCGGATATGTTTTTATGTACGTATGTCCACAGCCACGTGACACGTGTACTTCTAAGATAGGAAGGACCAACGGTCATTCACCCAAGGGGATTTGCATCATGGTGCAGCAATTAGCTCCATTCCAAGGGAGTTGCATGCAAACCGCTAGCCATATCATTATTGTGAAACGGTCCTCAGAATATGCAGTAAAATAATTGGAAAAAGTAGGTGCCGACTTTAGTATCTATCAGCTTACATCAGAACTTTCAAAATGCTAATACCGTTGACCCCAAGCTTATTTGGTGAAATTATTTCCTTGTCATTTTTTTAAATTGCCATCCGTATAAGTTGTCGCCATGATGTCATAACTTAAAGATTATACCATACTGGAATCTGAAGACCATTTCATAAACGTATTACTATGGCGGTGAATAAGCATGTACCTCATCGGTGTGGAGAATATGTTGAAAATTGACCCGAATTATTTTGAAGAGGGATTGTCCGTCTCTCCTCATGTGGTAGATACCTTGTTAGCCGTCGCTATCGTTATAAAAGCGAAAAAAAATGTTGCCCAGCAGTATGACGCCCTTCGCAACCGAACCCATTTGCTTGAGAGCTGAGAAGTACCCAAGGGGGGACGGACCGACAGGGGTGAGAGTGTCCCCACATTTCCCTCTCATATCCGACCCCTTCCACCATCACCAAGGTCCCTTCGGAAGTGTCCGCACATTCCCCACTCCCTTCCCTCCCCCGGTGACCAAAGCCCCCCTCCCACTTCTTATCCCACGAATTAACCCTGCCACTCGGCATCTTGCCAACGTGCATCTCGCACTTTCGTTAAAGGGGATGGATCCGGAGAGGGCGTCGCCTAAGCGGAAGTCTCTCCCGGCGTGGTCAGGACGACTAACCCGTCCGTCCCGTTGAAACCACTCAAAATAATTTTCGATTGCGTCCGATTGTCTCCCTTTCACTATTCTCACGCCCGTTCTCCCACTATGGCGTCGGCCCTCACTTCTGCGTCGTGGATCAGTGCGCCGAGGTTGGTCAATGGATCGGAGGGTTGCAGGTTCAGATCCGGTTTGGGAGATCAGTATCCGCAAAACCAATTCTTTTGATTTCCCGGGTGCCGGAACTTCGTAGGAAACCGTAGGTGGCGCGAGGTAAAGAACTGATGCCTTCCCATCCTCCATTCCTCTGCCTCGGATGCGTGAAAATTTCGCTAGCTGCAGGGCTCTGTGCCAAGCGATATCTTCCATCTCTTATCATACCGACTTTCGTATGGTAGAATCTCTTCCTTTTAAAATGTCCTCCTCCCGTGGTAGCCCTTTTTCTTCGACTTCCCCGGTCAGCGGCGAATAATACGGCGGGGAAGAGGAGAGGTAAAACGACCACTACCTCTCCTCCCCTTGAACCCTGGCGATACCCCGGAATATACCAGATATTGTCGGAGAAATTTCCGCAGTCTTGGCCGAAGAAAATTGAAATTTTAAAAAATTGATAGAGCCTTAATAAGTGGAGCTAAAATACTCGCTGCTAAGTCCGTTCGTTTCGCGTGTAACCTCGGTATTTAGGATAATATTTTGAAATGATAGGGGTGCCTTGGCCTCTTGAAAGTTAGGGAAACAACTAAATTAACACCCCCTTATCCTTAGATTAGTAGGGCTACCCTATTGGGCTAGGTACCTTCCCTACATTACTCGACCCCTTCCCCACTTAACTCATTCCCAACGTGTCTTCCGGGTTTGTACGGTTGGGGATGAGAGAGAAATAAAAGTACATCCGTCGCAGAAACAGAAATTTTTCTCGATTTTACAGCTCTAAATTTAATCTCCGCAATTAAAAAAACATGAAGGAATGATAATAGGATCTCGTTAGTGGAAAAGTATTACGTCGCTTTCATTTTGGTTTTTCTGTATATTTTCAATTTTTTACGCTCGGTAAAGAATCGACATTTTTTTTCATCTCCTCTCCCTCCACACCACCCCCGTTCTCCTTCTCAGGAATTCGTCGAAATTTGGGTCATTAAGGACGATGATTCCCAGCGACTCCCCTCTCTCCCGTCCCCCACCTTCTCTGTGCTCCCTACCCTTCCCAACCCTCCGGTATTCATCGGATGTTTTGGTGTCTGCTGCTCGCTAACCGGATTGATTTCGAAACTGCGGAAAAGATTCTGGGCGCTCGGATAATGAGTGGGGACGGGTGGTGGTGCGAGGAAGGCGGCCGGAGAGGGATGTATTGAAGGTGGTGAGGAGGAGTGTGGATAGGTAGGCGTGCTGGAAATCGTCTTCAATTGCGTGGGAAATATCGACGAATTGCGTTTCTCTGACGACTTGCCCGTTGCGGCGAAGGAATCAGGGGATCGGAGGAAGACGCTGGTAAATTCAGAGAAAGTAATGACATAGAGAGAAGAGCTTACCGCATGGACATTGCGACACGAGGGTCTGATTTTGTGTTAGTTATCGAAGGAGGAATTGCAGGAAATTTCAATAAAAGGAGGCCTTGATTAGAATTTCAAACATGAAAAAAATTATATCTTTGGAATAAAGCGGGAACTAAGAGTGATTAAAGAGAACGACGAGGAAGGGAAATCGTATTTGGGAACAAATCTGATGATTGCGAACCTATTGAAGAAGATAAAACAAGAGGAATAGTGTATTTATAAATAAAAATAAATATTATGTTATGGGATGGAAAAGCAGAAAACAGAACGAATAAACAACTTGGTGTAGAATGAAACTCATAGTACTTGCACTTTTTTTGCAAAGGCAAATGTCTTAATTGATTGCACAGTAATATGTTATCCAAGTGGTGAATAGATATACTCCCTATATGTCAATTGGGTACAAAAACTGCAAACGACGAAGAAATTCTAGGACTCAAATTGAAGGTTAGAATTGATAAGATACTAGCGGATAATTACAAAACGGAAATCGAAAATTAAATTTTGTTTTCCTTATTTTCCCGACTTTTGCCCATAAAAACTTTTAAGATTTCGTTTATGTCAGTTAGCATTAATTAGCCGAAGACGATATTTAAAATTTTAGGCATAAATATATAGTAACTATTGCACATCGTACAAAAAATGGCTCACCATTATCCAGAACCGAACTGTTCATATGTTTGCCCTAACTGCACGTTTGAAGGAAAAAGGGATAAATGCATTACGTTCCCGTGCCTACTAACATAATATGGGAGAGGGTATATGAGGCCCACTTGAAAGAATCAGAAAATGACGTTCTTGGGGGAGGGACGTAAAGTTAAACTAAAATTAATAAAAACATATGCAAGAGTAGTCCTGACCTTCAATCAATGATTCCTATACACACACACACACACACACACATATATATATATATATATATATATATATATATATATATATATATATATATATATATATATACATATATGTGTGTGTGTATATATATCCACACACACATACTAAACTAATGAAATAGATACCAGAGTAATAAAAGACCAATCTGAAATTAATGGCTTGAATTCATTTCCCTTTCCTCGCCCATTCTCGTTAGTTACCCCGCCACTTGCTGTGCGTCCTGATATATCTATTATATCTACAGAAAACCCCCAATCTAGTCACCACATGAATGTGTGGCAGCGGGTCATAAGTACCAGAATTTTATTCCTAAATTTGTACGTGTTGACACGTGTATGAATATAAATTTGTAAAAATGTATACACACACGTATTAACACATATTCATGCTTATATGCCCAGTTTATTCACGGTTAAAGTTTTTAAATTGTGGTTTCTGAATTTAAAGGTAGTCCAGGGGGTAGAACGTTGGAATACTGGCCGGAGGGTCCAGGGTTCGATTCCTGGGCAAGTCTCTGGGCACCTGAAGCTCCTCCCAAGCTTTGTGATTTTTTGAGTACCAGATCTTCCTGGGAAACCATAACCGGCACAGGGAAAGGAACTGGCCCCCCTACCCTTATGTGTAAATTTCGCACGCCGTTGGGGGAACTCTACCATCACCTACCAAACCGACCTTCGGGTTGATTACTGTTTATGGTTTTTTTTATGTATGAAGTTCTGTGAGAGATTGGTGATGGGGAAGTGGCACTTTCTCTATCAAGCTGTAACGACCAGCCCTTGATCAATTAGATTAATTTGGCCAAAATTAATATCGACGCGGAGATATACCTGAGAGATGGGATAATTAGATCGTGCATGGCTGGTAATTATGAGATGAGAAAAGTAGCGGAAACGTGGGTTCAAAGCGAGAGAGGTTAAATCCATGGCAACTATTGCGGATCGATGGATCCCCGGTTACGTTTCCAATGAAGATCTTTACCATAGTGTCCAATATTTTCCATATTTTTTTATTTTACAAAGGGAACTGTTCATTCTTATCTAATGATGAAATCCGATAGCATCGGTTATTGAAGGAAATATACTGCATGAAATTCAGACGCAAACTTACGAAAATATTTTTGGGAATTGGATCCGATGGGGTCCATCCAGTGAAAATGTTTTTTTTGCACATGAACAATTCTGAATTTTTATAGTTTGTTTTCTTTTTGTACCTCTAGCTACAGATCTTTCTCCGGATGAATTGCTGAAGGTAATTTATTGAGTTGATTACATAATTTCATTTAAATGCAAATATTGGTGATAAATACTTACTGATTCCAGAGGTCCAACGAAAATCTATTTCACAGAGAGAGGGAGAGAGAAAGTAGTTTATCGAAATTAGCCATTTATTGTCAGCTGGTTTGTTTTTAGCTGCTAACTAGAGTGGAAGAATTTGTGAAAAGGTCATTTTGCAGTAATACAGGCATTTGAGTATTTCGTTTGCTTTAGAGAATACGTTTCCCTTGAATAAACAATTTTTAATATTACCGGTTGATAACCTGGTGATAATTGAACAAGATCTGTTTTTAACTTAATTTACTCATTGGTGTAATGAGAACTGAACTTTTCCCAGGGTAAATATTTAGTGCACTCTCACCTAAATTGTAGGTGAGAGGGCAATGTGCCCTGGTTCTCAAAGGCTCTAGGTTATTTCCCAGAGTACTTACACCATATTGGTAATTAACCACACGAATCACCTTTCTGTATTCAAACGATTTTACGGTAACGAGGCTGAAGGCAGCATTTTACACGAGGCAGCTGTCGAAAGAGCCCACTGTTGAAACTTGCATGATGAAATTGCATTTTCAATCAATAATCCAAATTCTAACTCTTTTCTGATTGTTTCGTCATCCTCTCAAGTCAAACTGAAGCGTTTCCGTTGCTATGATAGGTTGTCTAACAATTATACGGAACACCGCTCATTTTTTCTCCATTTGGAGCCTAACCACTCGGGTATATCTGATTGCTCTATGAAAAAATTCTCCCCTTAGTTCCCAACTTTCTGCTGAAATAAAAATAAGGGGAAATTTAACAACATTGTAGAAGCCGTAGATACTCTAAATACCTTCAATCAGCAAAAATATTTTTTCCTATGTTCCCTACTAATAACTAACACAATTTTTGTCCTTAAATCTTTTATGGTATTTGCTCTTTCCTACGAGTTTAATATTTCTTACTTTCGATTTTAACGTGTTAGCATGATACATAACTTACTTTCATAAAATTTAATCTGTAAATTTCCATTTTCATCGCTTCGCTCATCACAACAAGTCCTCTCAATTGCTTCTAATGATTGGACTGAAATATAATAACTTGTAACGATCCCCTTAACTAGAATTCCCACTGAATGTTTTGCTTAAATTTGAGTGAAAAACACTGAAATGAATTACTTGAAATGGAGTTACCATTTCAGTGGCAGTTAATTTCACATGCAATTAACAGTCGGCCCGAAGAGAATTTGATCAATATCACGTATCAGAAAGCATTAGGCACTGGTATTCAATTAAGCGCAATGCATTTTGCAGGTGGAAGAGGTTTTCAAAATACACGGAATCAAGTCAGTACCATAAACTCGTGAATTTAACCCCGTGTATCCATCCCTTTAAGAGCATGTATTTTCTTTAATTTTTAAAACAACTCATGTTGTTCTGTCATGATATTTTTAATTGTCTTACCGAATTGTTCTCGGGATGCGAACGCTCGAAATTTTTGGTCAAATCTAACACAGTGTCTCTTTTTCTTCTCATTTTATGACAGAAGGACAAATCAAGATCAATAGTCACTTAGTATTAGGGACGTGAATAAACCTACGATCTCTATACACAAATAAAAAAGAGTTTGTATGCCCTTAGGAACAAAAATCTTTAAAATAATTGCAGGATGCCCAAGTAGTTGAAATTTCGAATACTGGTAATTGTTTGACGTCTACTCCTCCTGGAAAATTGAAAAGTACTAATTAATGCCTGTTATACCCCCTGAAGCGAAGAAAAGCGTGTCCCCAGATGAGTGCTTGGGAAATGCTACGGAAAATCATCTATATACCAAACTGTCTTCCAATTATATGTGTATTCAATTTCTAAATGGCAGTAATGATTGATGAAAAAATATCATATTTTACGCATGGAATATTAAAAATATTTTAATGTTCCGTACGTGCTCTTTATGGGCCCTAAACTTGTGAGTATTTTACCTTATACGGAGTATTTCTTGGTGTTCCGCGTCGATAACGACGCGAAAATATCACATTTCTGGGCAATAGAAAACTGCGTTTTTAAATTAATACCACCTCAGTTTCGGCAGAACGTATGGAGTGGGGAATCTCGAAAATAATTATTTAAATAACCCGTGAGAGGAACGAGTAAAGTCAAGGTATTTATGAATAAAGTCCCCATTTTAAGTCTGAAGATACTGGGATTGAGGTTCCTCAAATCAATTTCATATCGATCAGTATTATTATTATTATTTCTTTGGAGGGTCAACTTTTACCACCCTCGTGGAATCCATCGTGCTGACGACAACGCCACCAAATCCGAGGATTTTTTTAATATTTCCGCCCCACCCAAACGAACGGTTTTACAGCAAACGAGCGGAGGAAAGAGAGAGGATGAGGAGAAAAGGTATGGAAAACATTCCCGAGATTCACGCGTTTCATTCGCATCCCTCCTCCTCGTTCACGAACACGGCCAACGGAACGTACACACGCATTCAGGGGGGCACGCACGCCGAAGAGTGTATACACACGTGCGCGCGAGCACAAACAAAGCAGGAGAGGACGCCGGAAAGGATAATAAGGGTAGGTTCCACTCCATTCCTCTCCCAAGAGACCCCCGACCACACCTCTTCCTCCCGCGGCTCTCGACCTTATCCTATCCCGACCCCCCCCAGCGCTACGCCCAGCACTTCATCCCCGGAGATCTCTTTGCCTCCTCCACCCACCCCACTCCCCTCCGCACTTCGCATTGGGCATTCTCACGCGAGGAATGGACTTTGGGGACCCTCTTTCTTATCCCTACAGTAAAGAGTGTACCTTTCCCTCCGAATCCAGTTGCCCTTGCAGCGTATGCCTATCCCCGACTCCCTCTCTCTCTCTCATCTTCTTCCCACAAATAACCATGAAAAAGACCGCACGTCTGCTCCCCTTATGTCTCTTTCCCCGCCTCCACTTCTCCCCCGAGGATCCTTCGAGACTTCCTCACCTCCAAAGTAAGGATTCGGGTGGTGTCTTGACAGGTTTTTTTTTTCTTTATTTTTCGGGCTCGAAACTTTTTCAACACTCCTGTCTCTTTCGGTCGATTAGTTTATGACAGAGTCTCAGTCGTATGGATTATTTAATGAAAAATCTACGTCATCGACTAGTCTGGCGTCGGTGCTATCCATGTTGAAATATTACTTTATGCAACTAATGGAATCGTGTTTTAATTAGTGGAACCGCTCCATATTATGGAAATATACCTACTGGTTATTTTTCCTGCTTTTTTATTTCAGCCACTTTCGTTAGTTTAATGTCATTATCTGTTCTAAATTGATGTTAGGTCACTGTCAGAGCGATCGGAACCGCATTAAGAGTTAATAAAATTTTTTAAAAAGTATAATCTAACGTTATACAGTTGTTACCTGTATATACATGTACGTTTCCAAGAACTTTAAATGTTTCTTAATCAGTATTTCAATCCTATAAATGGTTTACTGCAGCAGTATTCCTCCCTATGCAGTGTTCATTCATTTTTCTCCCGGATAGTGTGTCCGCTTCAGGTCCTTTTTAATTTGTCCTATGAGCTTGCCTCTTATTCTTTCCAGCGGATTCTTTCCTTCGATTTTCCTTTCTACGATATTATGCTACCTACTAATCCATTGTGCCTCAATGTGTGTCCTAGTCAACTAGTTCTTCCTTGCGATATAGTTCTCCATATGATCCTTTCGTCCCCCGCTCTTTCATGTTCTTCTTCGTTCTTCACTTTGCTTGGCCATTTAATCTTCAGCATTCTCCTCTAGCATCATGTTTCGAAGGTTTTTATTCATCAATGGCCCATTTTTCCAGTATTCCTTCCCAATTCGTCAAGTGTCATTGTTCATACAAACCCTTTGACAGGCTGCTTCTTCATTGGTAACCAAAGTAATGATGGAAAGGCAATTAATGAATTATCCCTTAAAAATAATGAGAATTATTCCTTAATTAGGATGTGGTTAATTTCTTAAAAGTTACGCCTGATGATTAAATTGATTCACTGGTAGCCACGTCACATTAGTGATAATTATTTGTGATTCCGGATTTGAGATTTTCCATGTGGTTACAAACTTTAACCGTCGCTGTTATTGAAACATACTCATCATTTTTAAAGTTTTCTACGGCGAAACGATAGCAGATTTCTCCTCACAACAGTTTCGAGATTTGTGAGGTCACGCTTTAGTTTAAAAGGAAGGTCCTGCCTTTCTCTGTTTCCCCATAAGATATGTAAGCCCATTTGTAGTTTTTCACCAGGGATGGGGATGAGTTATCTGTGTTCACTCGAGAGCCAACATACATACTCGGGGTAGGATTTGCTCACGTGATCATTTGCGTAGCATTTGTGATGCTAATGAACTCGTAAACCTATTCATTATTTAATAATTCCATAGTATGGCTTTGAAAATTTTAACATCAAAATGTGAATGCAATCAATTATATGTCCCAAGGTGATGGAATGCACCAGCATCGAGACTCAAAATTGATGGATATGCATAAATACTTTACGAGTATCAATTTGCTCATTATGATACTACGTTAAATGGAGAGTTAATATTCGATGTCACGGCTAGGAGGTAAGTTCAATATTTAAATACAATGAGAGGTGTTAACCTCAGTATGTAGGTACTAATCCACTATCAATTTAAAAAAAACCTCGTACAGGTCAGCTCGGTCAAAAAACAAGGTAATTAGCCCGAGGTTTGATTGGATTGTTACGACATTAATGTTTTTTTTATGATGTTCATGATTGAAGTGGCTAAATTTGTCGATATTTCGCCTGAATATTTTTCCTCTTCACGTCAAGTCTTTCTGCTCAACGGGCAGTATTACTCCGGATTATTTTAACCAATTCTTAAAACACTCCATGGATGTTATATTGAGTTTTGAGGCACAAAATCTGACCAATGAGAAATTACTTGTTCGCCTTACTTCTTGCATTTGGTAAACGTGCGTCTCAGAAAATAAATACCAACCATTTGAGTTTGTAGTTGATCGTGTACGTCCGTATATAAATATATATTAATGTATACATTTATTTATTTATTTATGCACATTTGAAATGAAGGCTCAATACATGTAAATTAAATCCCGGATACTATTTTTGAACCTCTTTTTTTCTTAGAGCATAAAATTATGTCCCACTATCAGCATTGCGTTCCAGATATTAGTGTTATTACTTTCAAATTAAATCTCAATTTCAACTCTTTGCGTTGACAAAATTTTGTATAATAATTTGTTTGCCAATGCAAAAGTGGCATCCCTTATAGGTCTTCTAGATCCGCTAGTACCTCATCGCCCTAGTGGCTCATGGAACAAATCCCTTCTGGTAAAAAAAGAAAACATAAAGAAAACGCGTATCCCTTTCCCTAAAATAAAGTATCCCACTCGGGAAAATGACTGCGTCAGCGGTACCTTCCCATAGAAAGTGTAATGGTAGGATTCAAGGCAACCCGCGATTCATCCTTCCCCCCCCCCCACTCTGATCTTATTTCTTTTATCTCCGCGTTTTCACGCGTAAAAAAGTCCCCCTTCCTCGACCCTCAAAGTCCAAGTCCTCTCTCCCTCTCTCTCTCTTCCCCGATACCTTTCGATCTCTTAGATGCGATGAGCGTCGCACCCACCCAACTACTATGGGACGCCGCCAATTTTCCGGCACCAAGCGACGGGGGCCCACGTCATCGTCGCCGTCCTCACACGCCCGTACCCCTCTCGCCCGATCTCCCTTAGAAGAAGAGCTCAGCCTCGGGGATGATGGCTGGGCGACCGATTCTCTGGTTCCATCGTGAAACTGCGGATCCCCTCTTTTTACGATCCTGGGGGACTTCCGTCCACACTCCGTGACCCAACCCCCGCCCGCATAGCCGTATATCGTCCTCGACGTGCTCCGACGCTCTCGTGCCGCGGCGACTGAAAGGGGGGCTAGCGGACGCCAGCAGTGCGCGCCTGGTTTTTACGGCGGCGGCGTCCCTAGACCCATTGCGTCAGCGCACCGGCTTTTTATGCTCTCCCCGAGGGAGGCGGCGATTGGATGCTCTCGACCCGAGTGATCCTCGGCGCCAGTGTTAACCAAATTGTGCATCGCGACTCCAATGGGGAAGAGACTGTATTGAAACGACGCGACTGGGGTGGTGGGGTCGGAAAAGGAAAGAATATTGAACGGCGATGTCGTATAAGATATGTATTATTATTATACTAGCTGCGATGACGAATTCTGACTTTGATCGGAATTGAGTGACTGTCTTTCTCTACTTTTCTTTTTATACCGTCGAAGATAATTGATTCTTCCGATTTAAATTTTTATCGCAACAGTTATTGAACACAAATTGTTTATTTCTCGGCTACATAAATTTGCGATTGAGGATTATGTAGTTAAAAATCAAATATAATATACTTTGCCATTATCGCTAAATGCTATTTTTTCTAACTCCTTCATATCTAAGGTGCAGGTAAACACTCGAAACTTAAGCACATTGAAAAGTTCACTCACATAAGCTGTGACAAACTATTCCAGCGGCATCCTTCATCCGGATATTCACTCTGTAGTCAGTAGTAAGATGCAGTGCCGACGATGCAGTGGTTTACCGTGATTTCCGTAATCCTGAGAACACGGCAGCTTTATTAGATGACCTTAACGCTATGCAACGCTGGTGCGACACTTGGGAATCAGAATTAAACTTAAAAAACTGCTTAGTTATAAATTTTTGGAAAAGGAGCTATGCCCACCCGAACGCCTACAGCATCGGGAATACCGAAATGGAATATGTAGACTCAATGAAATACCTAGGCGTTACGCTCACTCTTGATCTCTCCTGGGTAAAACACTTACGGGGAATATGCGGACAAGCCAACAGCAAATTGGGATTTATTGGAAGAGTACTAGGTAAATGTGATGAAAAATTCAAAGAGAAATGTTATCTGTCGCTGGTTAGGTCTCATTTAGCATATGCTGCATGGGATCCTCACGAAGTTGAACTAGTTGCCGAATTGAATCACGTTAGGTGTGTAGGATGGCGTTAGTTGCACATGGTTCAGACCTGGAGATTCGAAAGCTCTGACGATATTAAAGTGGAAAAACGTGAAGTAAATTACTTCACCTTGTCATTCTTTTCTTAGCGGTCCTCCGTTTTTAGAAAGCGACACCTTATTAATAAATACCTCTATGTGTAAATATTCATTGAAATGTATTCACGCATATTTATTTATTATGTTGTAATGGTGAAGATGGGAAAGGTTTTGAATCTTGGGCGACTGCAAGGTCTCGGTGTCGATTTGTGGGTATTGGAGTATTTAGTTAAGGATTTACAGATGTTTTCGAGGTGCCATAATCGACCAGACTGCTGGCAGTAAATTCAACCATTCAAGGTACGTGTACTTCGCGTTACCGATGTGACCTATGACAACATTTTCCTCGTGTAAGTCAGGTTTACCCGAAAGAAACACTCACCAATACTCGCACACCAGAGGTGTAGGAGTATTTTGGGAACAAAGTTCCTTTCTTCTTCCCCACTGTTAAATTTGAACATATTTTTTGCATATACTTTTGTTCCTTTTAGTTATTATTTTATTGATGTTTTTCTCCTTCATTTATCAATTCATGTTAACCTCTTCCGCCCCCGCCCCCTTTCGCTCTTATCCCATTTTTACGCGGTCCCTTCAGTGTGAGGCCCGCGTACAGGGTTCGTCCGGAAAATAAGTGTACTGACTCCTGGGCTGGGCGCGCCGCTCCAGGCGCGCCCAGCACCGCTCTGACGGGCTGCGAT
This sequence comes from Hetaerina americana, assembly GCF_022747635.1. NCBI lineage: Eukaryota > Metazoa > Arthropoda > Insecta > Odonata > Calopterygidae > Hetaerina > Hetaerina americana. The sequence continues at coordinate 33,999,382 of NW_027287095.1, forward strand.
TGGAGGGGGGTATGTTGGCAAGCGACGCTGAAAAAGGCAGTCGGCTCTGAGCTGTGCTGTAGTGAGGAGCTCTGTTAACGCGAACCTCCACGCTCGACCCACGTCACGGAACGCGATGCCGAAGTTTTTGGAGCAGCGTTATTCCATCACATTTGCGGTAAAGCTTGGGCAATCGTCTACCGAAACTGTCGGTATGATTAACCAGGCTTACGGGGAGTCAGCCATGTCCAGAAACATGATCTTTCGGTGGCACAAGATGTTCGTGGAGGGCAGAGAAGAGGTCGACGACGAGTCTTCGAGAGGTTCCCGATGATGCCTTCGCGGGAGCGTTCCAGGAATGGGAACGCCGCTGGAACAAGTGTATCGACTCACAAGGGTCCTATTTTGAGGAATATTAGCTTAAGATATGTAAAAATGCAATACATTTTTTTTCCTGAGCTCAGTACACTTATTTTCCGGACGAACCCTGTCGCTCACGCCATTGAATTTGTCTGAAATTGGTCGCGTGATATGTCAAACTAACAACGAATCGCAAGTTGCTCAATGATATGAGAAAAATGTGTGTATTATATTTGATTTAAATCTCTTCTTTTTGTTATTTAATCGACGCCGACTCCTTACGAAGATCCATCAAAGATTCCATATGAGGGTAGCAATGTACTCGTACATACACCTTAGAAGGTAGCGCATTTTTTTGTCGAGTTTCGAAAGCTGAAGTGATAAGTAGAAATGCAACTATTAGTTGAAGATATTTCCTATCACATGAGCATATTAATGTGCAGGATTATGTAAATATTGCGGAATTTTTAACTGTGTTCGAAATCTGAAGTGATAAGTAGAAATTGGTCGAAGATATTTCCTATCACACGAGCGTATTAATGTGCAGGATTATGTAAAAATTGCAGAATTTTTAACTATTGTAAGCTCTTCCGACATTTCAAGAGTTGGCATTGTATAATTACGGAGAACCCTTGAAATAATGAGGACAATTTGGTAAAATAAATGAGTGACTTGAGTTTTACAATACAGATATCCTGTAAGATGTCACACTCTTGTCCAGAAAGGGACACCCACGAGGGAGGCGTGTGAACATCAACTCGCCAAATGGCCGTTGAAAACGAAAAAAAAATAATAATTTTTCCGCGAACTCATTTAAGCACTTGCACAATCCAATTAGCCCAGGGAGCGGTCGAGGAGGAGATCGATTACAAGAGCAAAGTATACAATTTATTGGCGACGCGGGAGAGGATAAAGCTCATTTGTCGGTGGGGCTGGGAGGGGGAGGGCAGGGGGCGAAGAGAAGGCTTGAAGGAGTGCGTGGGATAGAGGGGGAGGAACCATGGAGGGGGGGATCGATGGGGAGGCTGCGGGAAGGGAGGACTAAAGTCTCCACACTGTTCCCTCGCCGCCCGAAGCGAGGAAATTCCATTCCCTCGTACGAAAACCGCCACCAGCCGTAGGTTCGTGAAGGAGAAGCAGGCAGGGTGAGGGTGTGATGGGGTGGGGGGGGGTGAGGAGAGTGTTGCGGAAGAAAGGAGTGAAATAATACGGAAGGGAGGTGGTGAATAAGGGGGGGGGGAGAATGAGTGGTCTCCGGTTGTAAATCGAGGCAGACAGGAGGAGTGTGGGGTTGCGATGTTTTGGAGTTTTATCGAAGGAGAAGGCCAGAGGAAGGGAGAGAGAGAGAGAGGAAGAGGAATGGGGGGGCGGAAGAAAGAATATACTGGAAAAGGCGGAGGGCGCGAGAGAGATTGGCGATACGTCGGCGCCATCTTCATCACGCCGATCACACCAGATGGGTGTTCCCCATCTGACCTGATCCCCCCTCAGTTTCACACTTCCCCTGCCGAGCCGAGAAAGTCGGTCAGTCGCGATGCGATGCGAAGTTGTCGACGAATGCAATTCGCCCATGCATCCGAAGCGTTTGCAGTGTTTTCTCAACAATGCACGGCAGTTTTTTTTAAACAATTCATATATAGTATATCTGCACTAACTTCGGTGCAGATCGAATTTTTTCGAGGAAAAAGAATTTGTTTTATTTAAGAAATTTTGACCGATACACGTTTGAGGATATCTTCCCTACGCAATTGTTAATTGCGCAATTTTCTGGAAATATTCCACCCTTTGGTATATTTGGGCATTCAGGAAGGCTTTGTAACTCGTCGCTGATCGTAGCTCGATGCAAACTGTTTGCAGGCCTCAGTTAATCGTCTCAAAAGCCAGTAAATTTCATCTAACCGGTTACAAACGATGGCTGAAAATAATTTTAATTTTGATATTAAAATTAATTTTATTGTTTAAATACCTATTTAAAAATAAAAATCACATCTTTTACAAGGTGACGTATTGAAGGAATTATGCGCAGTGTTTCCGTGTATTCATATAATCAGTCTAGCTGTTCAATTCCTTCATTGCAACGAGTCTATTTGATACACTATGCTGCTTACATACGTTTTACACATTCATGTTACCTGTCATGAGGCATAGAACTAGGAGTCAATAAAAAATTGACGATGAGCACTTAAATTTTTTTTTCGTAACCCGTTATGTGCTCCGAACGTTAATCGTAAAAAAAATATGAAATTTTAATTTATCTTTAGGAAAACCCCATTATTTAAATAAAATCGATAATTTTAGTGTAGAGTCTGGCTACTTTTATATCTTTACCCCGAGGGAAAGATAATATGATGAAACCGTTCTCCGGTCAAGATTGCCTCACTTTAAATATTTATCCACTGTTAAAAACTTCTTCGATTTTTCCAACAAATGTAAAACTAACTCTGCGTCTACTTTATGTCTTTAGTCATCAAGTTATCGTGCAGCATTTCAGCTTGAGATAAATCGCAGGAGATACAACATTGGACATAACTACAAACCGACGCACTGACCACGAGAAAATCCGTGCTTGTCTTCTCAATTTATTGGTAGTCATATATACGCGGATTTCCCCTCAGATTTCACCGGGCGAAATTAAATCTGTCAGTCTTCGATTTAGTGGTGGATGCCAGAAGGATAGATCACGCGGGAGAGGTCTGACGGATTTCATCTTGCGGTCCAAATCTCACGTCCTCTTTGGACTTAAACCCCAATCGTATGTGAGTACTCACGTCCCCCTTGACCTCCAATCTGCACGGTTATCGGTAGACACAAAAGACAACGGAAATTTGAGCCAATCCGGAGTAGCAGAATAAACAATTAAAATCCTTATGGAGTCGTCGCATGACGATCGAAATGCAAGCAGCTCCTATCAACATAGTTTCAGTGAAATGAAAGAATACGGAGATTTAATTTAATCCACCTTTTTTCAAGAAGCAATTTTTTTTCTAAAAGCAAAACCGAGTTGGCTAAGATGAAATATATATTAAAACTCAATTACGCAACTTTTTAGTTCTTCAAAGCGTGATATTGGCTAAACTTATACGTACCCACTGGAGACCAACGCTCAAAAGCTGCCATCAACATCCTCTTCAGCATCGAAAGACGTTTAAGAGGTATTTTGGCGTGAATAATGTGTGTCCTCCGTTTGAATTATTTGCGCGTGGTTTCTTTAAATAATTGAGTCTGGAAGTTTCCGGCGATGTTGACGGGTTTGAAAAAAGGTTCCATAGTAGTGCATTAAAAACGAACTGACAGGTGCGTAGATATCTACCTTACGTGTCACTATGTCTAGGCTGAATATCTTTCCGGCCTGATTGAAATTTTATTGTTGATAATCAATTGCTCGCCAACGTGCGAGTATCTAACTTGTGTTCTGGCAGATCGATTCTTAAACAAGGTGTCATTAACGATCGGTTCTATCCCTCCGGCGGTTTGGTCCATCGGACACGATATTTTATCTTTCTTAATCGATGAAATATTACCCCATTCTGGGTACGTGGGAAGGGACTGATGGGGTCGGTATATCATTCCAGAACTGACGGGAAATCTGTTCGTATGCACTGACTTATCTTGTCGCGGGATGACAGATGACCACATGCAAATCGGATAGTGCTAAGCTATTTGCTTTTCCAAAATATGCGCGAGTTAAATTGTTCACTTCAAATGAAATTTTATCCTCAGTTTTTACCAAAAACCATGTTCGGTTAAAGGTAAAGATTGCGTTAGCTTTTTGAAGGCAAACTCAGTTGGTATTGTTGGTGAAAGTGATCAACTTACGTATTGAGATCATATGTGATGCGCTGCTGAATTGTTTAGAAACTTAAGAGATAGCGATTGCTTCTCTATCAAGTCACTCCGTCCATAGAGTACATTGAGTACATTAATTAATAATGGCTAAGTTTTGAATCTTCGATCATATCATAAATATCTCACTGACAATCAGTTTTCCGCGCAAGCTTTTTCCGTAATCAGATAAAACCAGCAAAAGATAAATGTTAAAGGTCATTTAAGGTAATACTTCGTGGATTGGTTCCATATTAATATGAGCTAAGACACTTAAACAAGTTAATTAGAAATTAAGAAGTTGCAGTTGTTTTTAAGAATGAAAGATGACCTTAGAGAGAAAATAGCCAATTCCCTGATAATTGAGTGCTTGCATCTGATACATTTTAGTGTTAGCCATGGTTATTTAGATCTAGAAGTCTGTAAATGGGAAATTTCTATTGATTTTTGAGTGCATACCTTTTTCTAAGTTGGGAGGGGTGGTTCTCCTTTCCGAGTATGCCGCCTGTGGTTTCTCAAGAGGAGCTGGTAACCCAAAAGTTTCATGCTACTTAGGTGAAGCCGAGGGTGTCCAATGACGACACCATGAATCGAACTCGCGCCCTATAATTGGTATTCAAAGACTACCTGACACCAATCATGCCTCTTTATTTGTGCGCAGGTAGTAAATTGTGCAAGAGATAAAAATGAACGTGAAATTATTACGCCGCTCTATAATGTTTTCCAATTTGTCCTACCTATCAGTGTAATGGGAGAATAGTATTATATCCTCGGTGACGCACGTTAACTGGCGCAATTGATAAACGGTAAACACTCGCAAATCCGGAGTAATGGAACCAGAGGTTGTCCGGATTAGGCGGAATCTGAATTAACCAGAAATTTGGCACAAATAACTCCACGAAGTATTTTTCACCACTATTATTATGCGAACTCAATTTCCTACAGAAAAACGTATTTATGTGAAAAACAGAAAGCCTCGAGTGTAAAAAAAATAATGAAAAGTTTATAAAACCATATTTCAATAAAAATAGATCGCAGAATGCTCTCAGAAATTAGCTCAGTTACTCTTAAGTGACTTCGATCAACAATGATATATGTTGACCAATTGATACGCATTGGCCAATTTATTTCTTATAGTTGCATAAATTAAGTGAAGTGATCAGGTTTTTTTTTAATAAATGCAAGTTTAGCTTGAGAAAGTTATGCTAGTTTTCTTTTGTAGTGTTGACCCAATTCTAGGTCAACTCTGATCTCAGACATGTTTAAATTATACGACCCGCAGAAGAACCATATTTGTGTTTATATAACTCACCCATTTTTCTGAAGTATTCAAGAATATCTTACTTAGCTTTTCTTGCTGTCCATATCACCGAAGAACGGCTTCTTCCAACTTTTTTCTTCTGGTGCCCTTAGTTTTCTTTTTTAAGACTTCCCGTCAATGTTCTGGGCGATAGTATTCAACTTGAGAGTTAATACCTTGATTTTATCCTACAGATACACCAGTTTATGACTTCTCAAGTACCTTAACGTAGTCTGCAATGTACAAAGATACTTGTATGTGTTTCCTTTTAGCGCTAAATTTTTGATGGCGTTGTATTTCTCGCCGCTTTACAGCTAGAAGAACTTAAAATAAATCGGTTACTATGCAGGTAAGGTGCGATACTTTGTTGAACATACGAAATCTTTGCTCCACGCCGACACTGGTAATACATAATTTACAGTACTGTTGAAAAAAATGATGAATTATTTAAATATCGTATTCCTTCATGTCCAGAGATACTTTGAAGCGAAACGCATTTTTCAGCAAAAGTGCTATCGTGCAGCTATCTCGTGAACCCACAATAAATACCCGCACTACATGGATGTACCGATTAAGGGAGTACTCCCGTACTTGAGCGAGCACTCCCGTAAGCGAATACTGCCGTACCGATTAAGCGAGTCCGGATTTGCGTGGGTGTTGTGTACTTACTTTCTTTTCCACAAATGAACGCTTAAGTTGAATATTAACGAGTATCCATGGCTCCTGGGCCAGGTTTATTATGTCATTGTTAATATAGCATTCTAACAGGTATAAGAATAATTATATGTTTTCAATGGCTATTGACGGTGATATTAGGAAGAAGGGAACAATTGGCACGTAAATTTAGAGCAAAAATCTTTGTTGGAGAAAACACCTCAAAACGGGTCAACATTGAATTCACCAGCGTCGTCGGATTCCTCAGCGAGCTACCGGTCTCCACCAGTCACCATTCCTTTATGACCTCTTATTTTTACCTTCATACCTCCACCCTTTGTTTCTCACTATTCCACCATTGATACGATTAAAAAAATAGCCCTTCTCCCTATGTCCAAACACCCGAAGTCGTATTCAGAATTCCAAACGCTGCCCATTCAAGTGCAATTACGGAGTTTTGATGGAATTTATGGCGCGACGGCGCGGCACCTTTCGCACCCCCTCCAAGTTATGCGACCCCTTCGACACCTCTCCCCATCGACAGAGATCACCCTCTCACTGCTCTCCCCTGGCGACGATGCCACATGCTCAGGGGTTCAACCAGGAAATTTTACGGCGACGGAATAATCCCCTAAGCTGGAACAATTGACGGGTTGAAAGCGAGAATGAATCATGCGGGGGAGTGAGAGAGAAGGAGAAAATCCTCGTTTACTATACTCCCTCTCTCCCCTCCCCTCACACCTTCCCCATACAGGAATTCAAATCGCCCCATTAATGATGACAAGTAGCGTTTCGCGTCCCGGGGAAACGTTTTTCCATCTCCCTACTACGACCCTCGCGAGGCTAAATGACGACGTTGGAATGGAAAGCAAATCGGGGTCTTTTAATCTCCACAGTTCGAGGACTGGTAATGAGAGGGAATCAGAGAATAATTAACGAGGGACGATAGGAATCGATTTGCGGGAATATCGCAGATTATTTCTCAGTTCAGGCTTGTGAAAGCGTAGTTAGGCTCGCGAAAAAGTGGGGTATTTTCAGTCATGTATCTATCTATCGACAAAAGCTTCACCCAAGCTATGAATTCTTCGGGTACCATATATTCCTGGATCCGGATATACGAATGTACGTGGACAACATAGGCATGGAAACTGGCCCGGTTACCCTAATGTATGAATATCACACGCCATTGAGCTTGTGCGATCTCTAACCTTACCCCTAAAACCGACCTCCGGGTTTATTAGTATATTTTTCATTTTATACGATACGACCAAGAAACCCCTTAATCAAAATAAAGAATTGGTCGCAGAGAGCGGCAAGATTGTGGATAGGATAAAAATGGTTTATAAAAGTAGAGTGTAAAAAATGTGCAAATGGAATCCATGTTCCTCGAATACGAGGCGACGGTGGCATCATGGGAGAAAAGGATGGGTGGAAGGGACGGAAATGCGGTTTTACACAGGCATTTTCAAGCCTTTCCAAATTGGTGAGTCGTTAGCACTCTCACGAGGGAATGGAAAGTATGAGTGCACGCTTGCATCTTATCAGGCGGACCAGGTGTAATGAGGCTTTCAGCGGCTTGTTACATGCGTTTTTCGCCGAGCAAACCAATTTTTGGTACTCTCTGCGAGTTTAAAGTGCTCAGCGAGCCGTAACGCCCGGCCCGCCGACCGCAAGTCTCCCCATCTCTGATTCCACGCCGCCTCGCCACCAACGATTTACCCCACACGGTGCATATTTATGGAAAGAATCCGTGACGAGTTCCCCCCCCCTCTCCAACCCTCTCCCTCTTTCTCTTTCTCTCTCTCCTCAATCCATTCCCGCTTTTGGGTACCCATCGCGACGGCTTGTTGAAGCTTTGTAGTTTTTCGTTTCCTCATTCGCTCGCATCTCGTCTTCGGCACGGAAAGATCTTTCTTCCTCGCTTCCCCTTTTAAGTGTCCTTATTCGTTTCCGTTGTTTGCGGGACGCGAGTGGAATGCGGATTCCTCGGGAGGTAAATCGCGCCGTGCTCGAACTTTAACCAGGCGGTTCGTGTGCTTTTCAATTGCTCAAATATCGTGACCAAGAGGGCTACGTATATATACCATCTCGCATGCCCATTCCCAGAATTCTTTCCGTCTACAGACTAGAAAATAAATGACATCGCCATTCCTCTCTTCCCTTCCTTATTATGCAATCTTTTTTTTTCCCGGTTGACCCTCGTCGATGATATTTTTCTTACCGAACGGGGTTTCGGTATTCTTTCACTCCGGCCACTCTATATTTGGATAACCTTTTCGTTCGATTCTCTCGCATCATCCTTTTCAGCTCCTCGGCTTTTCTGAAATTTTTTTATTTTAACTTTCTCTGTCGCGTCCTCGTGACCTTTTCGTTTATTTCCACCCCTACCCTCACAGTCCTTCTCCGTCAAACGCTATCGCGGTCCCACATTTGCGGCGCCTCACCCCCCCCCCCACCACGGCTCTCCTCTTTCTCCCTCCGTCCCACCCCACCCACTTGCCTTCTCCGCCGCCCTTCGCCTCCCCCTCCCCCGGCCCCGCTCGCCTCCGTCCTAGTCGGTCGCTATATTTCCCATAACGAGAAGAGCTGGGTTGCGTCCTCCCGTCATCCTTCAAATTTAATTAAGACCCTGAATCATGGACGTTCGCGGACCATTCCGTTCCGTTTATTATTATTTTTTTCTTTTCTCTCATATTTCCGACCCTGTGAGAAGGGAGGGAAGGCGACCTGTCTCTGCGTCAGTAATCCCTCGCCTCCTTCATCCCCTCTCGCGTCTAAACCCCTCCACCAAAATCCTAGCCTTCTCACGAGTTCGATTTTATATAATCGATGCCCATGTTTTCGAAGTTTTCTACGTTTCCCATGGTTTCCGTTGTTTTTCGGAATTGGTCTGAAGGATTTTTGTCCTGATTTGTGGCTATATTTTTTTACCCATATTTATGAATTTTATTCGGTAGTTTTTCCGTGACTCCCCTTTTTATTTTAAAAATAATTTTCTCTGCGGGTCTCTGGCGTTATCACTGGACCAAGTCATAGTTATCTTTGGGAACCAGATAAACATTCTCTCTGCTTTTCATTCAGTCTCGCAGCGACCAGGACCATGGGAAATATCCCAAATTTATGTCCGATAAGAGACTCGAACCCGCAACCTCCGGGTTAGCATTACCTATGGAACAATTCAACCACTCTTCTGAGCATGGAACTGCAGGATTTTTCCGCCAACAACTCGGTTCAGTACTTGCCCTGAATTCTCAGTTTAGCAAAACTGCAGTCATGGAAGGTAATATCATCTCCCTGAGTGAGAATTTAACTCGCAGCTTTCGAGTTGACCAGCTAGAGTACTGCATGTTGCGCTAATTCAATCGTTTCATAAGTATAGCTCCCCTATCATATATGACTAGATATAACTGTTGTATAGTTTTTTAATACTTTATTCATATTACTTGCAGGAGTGGCCAACGTGTAAAAAAGTACAATGGTCGGCTAATGGAATGACATCGCGAATGCTACGGTCATTTCTGCCATAGTGTTACATAGCATGGAAAATGCCGGGAGGTTTGGATTAGATATTTTGGATGTTTGGAAAAAATCCCTGCGCTAGCAGAGTTCTACTGCATATAAATGGTTACGTTTTATTTTTGGTCCACAAGAGTCGTTCTATCGGAAATGTTTGGGCTACAAAACTAAGTACGAACAGAGTATGCTACTGGTTAAGTAGAAAAAGGAAATTGTGTATGGTTTATCTAGTAAACAAAGGATGTCAGAATAAATTGATAGATAAAGATACTACCGGTAAAGGCAAAACGTGTGCAACATATGTACACCCCTGACACTTACAATTGCGTTATAACATGATATGATGCGGTACGACCGTCGAAGAGGGTCACCCAATTAATTTATCGCCATGCGGCATGCTTCTTAACCTTCTTGATCGGAAGAAATCTTGTCTGGCACATAATGCCATGATTAAATTCTGCTGACGTTCATATTTATCTGTATTTATCCAATAAAACATATACAGGCAATCTGATGAAATACTGAATTCTCTCGATGTGAGGTCGGTAAATCAAATAACTATCACATTTTTTCTCTGAATAAAAAAGTTCAATAAAACGCTCAATTTTACTCTGTAATCCATCCATATTCTGATACAGGCCTTGTTAGAAAAGACAAGAGCTACCATCAGATGCAGATTTTCTAATTGGTGATGGCTCATTTAGCCTAAGCGCGAATTGTAGTGAAGTTTCCTTCTGAGTGGAATAGTGAATAGTTATTTTAATTCTTCTATATGAATTTCATCCACCATATCAAGCCTGAGACTCTGAAACTTATTATGTTATAGGATTAATCAATCAACTTTACGTGCACCTTACAGGGAATTATATAAGCTAGTGTTTCAGTGACAGAGATATTAAGGATGAAGTATTTGAGAAAATTCGGAGTAAACTTGCATTTGGAAATGAGACAATAACTTAGACGTACAAAAACTATTAGTAGGAATGACGATTGACTATATATGAAAAAACTCGAATGCCTTGGAGGGTAATCGTTTATTATTTCGTCGGGGGCTGACATGCTTGTCGAAGGTGGGAAGAATTGGCCAAGGATCTCCGCAAAAGAAATCAAGGTCGGCTCACAAAAAAAAATATACAAATTTCAGACCGACAGGGTTAACTTCAAAAAGTGAGGATCTTGTGCCGCAATTCTGGAACGATATCCTCGGGTAAATAACCGAATTAGCTTTGGCTTCCAAATTTCATTAACGTTCTCTGTAAGGGTTCACGTAACGTTAAGAAACGCGTCTATCCAAACATTTAAATCTTTTTGTCAACATTTGCACGGATAAAAAATCAAATTTCATTGCATTCGACACGTTTGTGTGAGAAAATACAGGAGCGCATCAGACATTACGGTAAAATAATGCGACGACAGAAATTTGGACTTATCTCTTCCCGCCAAGAGCCACCAGTTACATTATCAGGTATTTCAAGATAACGTACTAGCAAATACGAAGGAAATCATTGTTTACGGAGAAAATCCAAAGTTCCTGGCCTTAATTGATGGAGATATGGTACTGAAAACGCATACATGTAACTTTCCTGGAGAATTCTGAGAAAAACTACTTACAATGATATTAATTACACTCCTTCCAACATCCGTTTGCGGTCCAAATGTATGGCGCAAATGCAGAAATCGTGCCTGATGTCCCGCATCGGAGAGGGTAAACCCATTACTCGGCCATTGCATGAGTGAGGACTCGATAAACAAAATTTACGAGGGCAAATAGTCCACACAACGTTACGCGGCCAAGAGCCCGGCAATATCGCAGTTGAGTCAAACTCAACGGATTTGACTGAGCACATTCAATTTAAAGATTAAGTGTCACTGCACAGTACTACGTGCCAACATTTGTCGTCTTTTTAGCGTGGATATTTCGAAAAATTAAACGATCACATTTCAGAGCAAATAAAAAAATGGAAAGGTTAAAACCGCCGCTTCTCAGCACCGCGATAAGAGGGGGGGGGGGTAGACTCCGTAGGACTTACAGGGGTGGAGGAGTTAGGGAGTTCCCTCGTGGGGATCACTGTAAATTGCTGACAACGCGAGGTAGGTAATTGGGGCGGTTATTTACGTGGAAGGTGTGGTTTCGTGCAACTCGCGAAGCGGCGGGTGAACCAATTTAGGATTAGCGAGGGGCAGCGGGAAGCGGGTGGGAGGCGTGAGGGGGGGGATATAATGACGCGAACAACTTAACTTACTCCATCTCTTTTATTCACACTCCCCATTCTCTCTCCTGGTTATTGAATATGCGGCGACTCACCACATATATACCCCTGCGTGTCACCCAGTGCGAGCCACCATGAACATGTACAACAGAGACTATTCTCCAGTCTTTTTGGTGTATTGCGATTATTTAAGTGACTTTGAAACAGAATAAAATATTATTTTAGGTCTGAGTAGTTACAGTGATTGGCTTGAAAAATTCTGTTTCTTTGATCACAAATATTTTCAAAAAATGGATTGATTTTACACATTTCGGCAGTTGGTCCTTAATTTAAAATTTTGTACTCGCATACATATTAATCTACATCTTCAACTTATCCTGCAAGTTACCTCGGGGATGTGTGGCAGGTAGGGTACGTAGATCACCCGTCATTAGTGAAATTATTGATCAGTTTGTAGTAAAGTAGTTTAGTTAGTAGTAAAGTAGTTTCTCGATGTTGTGGACTCTAGTTGTGCGGGGGAACTATGATTCCTTTTAGCGATGCTACTTTAGTCTTGGGATCGAGATGGTGCGGTGGTTATCGTACTGGCTTCCCACCCTGAGGGCCTGGGTTCAAATCCCGGAGGTGTTGAATATTTTCAGAGGTATCTCGATCCCTACTTGAGGTGCTTTATGGAGGGCACTTTGAGTGAGTACGCCGTCCGTCGGATGGGACGTTAAGCTGCGGACCCCCTGCGCCTTTCGTTAAGTGTAGGCTAATGCCGACGCCGGGTTTCTCTCCACCCTTCATCCTTTCCTGTCCATCCCCTATGGCGCAAATGACCTAAGCTGTCGGTCGCCTCCCCTAAATACTACTACTATTTCTCTAGTATTTGTAACAACATTTTTATCACTGTGGTGTCAACTGCCAACAAAATGGGTGGAAATGAATTTTCTTTACGTGCTAGCGTCCAACCAAAGTGATCGGTACTTTTCAAAAAAGTTCAAGTGCTCTCATTATCCTCGAGTTTGCAGCATTTCTCAATCAAGGTCTCGTATTGTTTTCCGTCATGGTACTCGTGTATGTTATCTCCTTACCCATAGCGTATCCCAAGTGGGTTTTACGATGAAATTTTGGACCCTTCTGTTCGTTTTTAACGACTTTTACCGATCAGAGTTATTTATTTTGCCATTTTCTTGTGCTCAGAGAGTAAATGTTTACTTGATTTAATCTTCACTTGAGGCATATTGAAGATGGGGTCCATCTTGCGATCATATAACATCTCTCCTTTAATTATTCACCTCTCAACGAAGGATGAAAGGGAACGGTGATGGGAGATATGAGAAGAGGAGAGTGTAGAGGTCGAGGAGTGGGAGAAGAGGGAAGAGTAGCGAATAAAACGGGATAAACTGGACGCGGGAAGTAAATTTGCGAATTAAAGCGAGCAAAAGTGTTCCTCACCGGTCTCGGCCGTGAATTAACCGTTTCGCGTTATTCGCTTCCCAGTTCTTTTGCTGGATTCCTCTGCGCCAGTGTTTTGTCGCGATGAGAAATGAATAGTGAAGCAAAGGGGAGAGAGAGAAAGAGATACGCTTCCACTTTCACTCTCTCTCTCTCTTTCCCCTCGCATTTCTTCCCACCTTTTAATCCGCAACTCGCGGAGGTTTCAGCCGATGGGAACTGGAGGCTGAATATGGCGGGCGGGAGGTTGGCGATTAAAACGTGAATTTAGGGAGTGTCGCCCAATAAGCGCGCAAGAGCATCGGTTTTGCAAATCCAGAATAAATATACGTTCACCGATGCGACCATTTTCGAGCGTGAGTTTATCCATTTAGTCAGAGGCTCATGCCCTCGACCTTTCAAAACTGTGTTCCGCTCTTTCAGCGCTTTCAAACCCAATTGCAGATTACATTTCATTGTATCCAAGGCGGAGAAAATGACACCAGCTTACTCAACTGCATTTAATGAAGTCATGACGGATTAAAATGCTTCATAACATTTAAGTTACCTTTTTGATTTTATGACGCTGGAAATGTTTCCCCTTCAAAGCATTACCTTAGTGCCTCGTAACGGTCTTATATTCGATTCGAGAAAAGGCTCGCTCTCTAAGATAAAATGAGGTCCAATGTGAAACGTTGTTGTTCCTTAAGGTTAGTAGTTTTTAAAACAAGGCAAAGGAAACTTAACCGTGTGCCTTGATTGTAACACAGTTCAAAGACTCATTATGGAAATTTTTTATTTTAAAATGAAAACATGGGTGCGAGTCATTTATTAAGTGTCCCACGAAACTCTCCCTGATATGATAACCAATGTTCCAACATCATTAAAGCACGTTACGGCCTTTCATCCTCTCACCGTACTAGGGAAATATCGCCTTTAATTAATCATACCCGATAAATAATCCGATTCATGTGAGTTTATATAAGAAATTGCCATTATGGTACCTAAACATTAAAAGGAGGTTGAGACGTACGAGAGTTGGTGCAGCACAGTTTATATTCTACATCTTTTTGGGGATGAACCTCCGTTAATTATCTGAGTGACTGGTAATGCGCCACCCAATTCAAAAATAAATTTAATCCGATGATGTGCATTATAACTCTGCCACACCCCCACACCCCCACCGCCCCCAACACAGTCGCAAAACGCGCGGGCGTCCCGCATAAGCTCATTTTCATCCAGAGAGCGGGGGATGAAACTTAATTAGCCCGAGGAGCTCCCTCCAGGCGGTCTCCGCACTGCAAGCATCCATGGGGGCAGTCGCCCCGGGCACAACGCCCTCTTCTTTCCCCCACCCCCTATTCCTCCTTGCCCGTAAAAATCCGACCCGCGCGAGATTTATCGGAGGCGGCGCTCGGGGACTAAATCACTCCTCTCTCGCCCCCCTCAACTCCCCCCCCCTTTCCAAGCACACACTCACAAGCGCGCGTGCGCCCCCTCTTGAACCGGTCCCGGAATCACCCAGAAGCTTTTCGGACCAGGAATGTGAGGGGAATGGGGGGAACGCAAATGGTGGAAAAGGAGAGGGAGCAGTGAGGAGAGAGAGAGAGAGGGTTGTGTGTTGGGGGGGAGAGGTCAAACTCCCTCCCGTGACCCTTTCCGGCCAAACTGAGGGCAAGAAATGTCGAGCAGGGTCTCCTCCAGTCAATGGTGCGCGTTCATGTCCATTGATACTTCCGACCACCCACCCCCAGGGCACTATGGGACTTTAGGGTCCATGGTGTTCCTCGACGATTTGAGTGGGAAAAAATTACCCGTACCTAATATTACCCGTACTCATTGTTAGCTCTTCAATATTCCCGTATCGGCCGGCCTCTTCCCATCTACATAATCATTTTCTCCAGCAACTGTCTTCATTTGTTTCGCTATCTCATTTTCAAACACATATTCAAACTCTTCCATATAAAATTGTATGTGCTCAAATATTTTCCCTAAGAAGGCATCTAGTTCCTTAAATGAAGAGCATAGTGTATTTTCCCACTGCTCCTTATTAATTTAGTTAATATTAATTATTATGTATTCTTTATAATGATAAAGAACAGTGGAAAATACATTGCGTTCTTCATGTAATGAACGTGAACTTCCACAAAGTTGAGCCAGAAAACATCGAATACATGAGGCATCTATTGTCATACTTGTCATCAATCTTCATAGATTTTCATAACTGCATTCATAGCAAAGGTGTGCATATTATAGCTGGAATGGCCCACAATGATGTCCTTGAAACTTCTCAAAAAAGTATCCTTGGCTAGCTTGACTCTAAAACAATTTTTTTTTTTGAGAATTTTGGGGAGGGAATAGAAACAATAAATTGTACAATTAGACACGCTGAACTATTTTTGGGTACGGTACGAAGCACGGTAGCCGGATGAAATGCATACTCAGTAGTAAGCATCTCCTCTAAAATAATTTCTCTCAGCATTAGATTGTCTTGACGGATTAAGCTCTTTAAGGAGGGGCAATTTTGTTCACGTTTAAATTGAAGTAGTATGGTTGGCTTCTCTTTCTTCCAATTGCTTGTGGTTACACTACCAAATAAATGCATTTTAATGCAAATCGTTACATGAAAGGACGTTCTGTGCATGTATACCATGTTTTGTTTGTGGACTGTATAAATTTGCGGCTTTTGCATGCGGTTTTTTTTTCTTTTTAATTACGGGTGGTGCCTTAACACCCCCCGCCACACACCCTTGCAGCGGCTTGCAGGTATTAAGTAGATGTTGATATATGTGTTGCTTTCATGCTCTGGATACCTATTTGAGTAAATTCTTGCGAATCATCGAAGTTATTAGTTTTGGCATCACGGAATAGGACAAAAATATCCCGTCACTCCAGATTGCTACCATTCTCTATGACCTCACACCCTCTGCTGGGATACGCGACAGAAAGTGTGCAAGCCGGAAATTTAACTTACGAGTGGTCGTAGGTTCGTCTTTTGAATCTGTGTGATAACAAATAGTATTCCCAACAAAAACTAAACCTAAAATACGCAGGTGTGTGTTTCACAAGTTCCAACATCGCTTTTACGATCGCTTTCAGAGGGTTAGTTCATGGATTCGTAGAAATGGACTCCACCGCAATATGTACGTATATTTTGTGTGTAGATTCTCACTTTTCCACACTTTCCATCGGCCGGTGGGGAATATACTTATAGCCGTTGTGGCCGAAGAGGTCAGGTACTCTGCTGAGGATGAGGGAGAGTGGACGATTCGGAAATTCCCGACCACTGACCGGTTGGGCCGGCCGGCCGGCATGCGGTGCGTCAAGACCGCGCGCCCCAACCATCATCCCTTTCCCTCATCTCGGAGTCGTAAAAGGTCCCCATAGCTTTCTGTGTTCATCCCGTCTAGGGACGTAGTTCGGGCAGTGCGGCACAGGCCTTAAATCGGCGACGGCGGAGGGGACAGCTGAAGGGAGCCTTGCTTCCCTGGCATAAACCCAAGGTCCTCTCAGTAAAAGTGAAGGATGGGGTTAAGAAGTAAAAATATTAAGAAAGGGTTTGGGGGCAGTGGGAAGGGTTGGGGGGGGGGTGGAAAACACAAAATATCATCTCGTACTTGGTTTTTGCTCTCCCGTGGGTCCGTTCCAAAATTGCCCTTCAGAATATTCGGAATTTTACGACAGTCCGTGTCCGAAGGATGCGCACTCTCGCGTCGTATCGTTGACTATGTATTCAACTCTTGAGAAAAAAAATCTTAAATTCCACATTGGAAAAGCACTCTAGGCTAGGAATTCGATCGAGTGAATTGATTTTCGATGATTCGGACGTTTAATGTAATAGAAGTTAGTATGAACACCCTCCTCAGTCTTGTCTATTATACTTTATTATTATTCGATGTTCGGTGGAAGTACTGACAACACGTGGTTTTTATTGGCAAGTTTTTGTAATTTAAGCTTTTGCTTTCCGCGCGGTTAAAAATAAATTTGATTATTAGTTCAGAATACGATTCGAGAATTACTTTTCTAATTAAATTTACCGCTTGAAAATTCTTTAATTTTAATTACACGCTTCATTGCACTTTAATTGTCAGAACGTGTAGGTTTGAGGTATTTCATTATTGGGAGGAGCACAGTACATCAATCAAGAGCATCAATCGTGCCACTGTCGTCAACGGATACCATCTAGTCATATTTATGTTATCCCTCTCATAAAATAATATAATAATCCCTATTTGAAGGAACGTATGCGAGCACGAACATTAGCCAGATCGCAGAAAAATGGGAGCGAATAAATAAGTATCACGTGACAATTTTAATAGATTTGACTGTCGAGCTGCGAAATAAGACACTATTGCGTAGAGTATCCATGAAATGAAAGAGAGAACGTACTTTTCCGCAGAATTTAAAAATTTGAAAACTTTCCGTGGAAAAGTAACATCTCTAATTCATTTGATGGGTACCCAAAACTTCCACGAAGTGAAGCTTGGCCCTGTAAGATTTACGCTCTTAGAGATTTGAAGAATGTCGATGATCGTAAATATTTGGATCCATGTAAGGATCGCCGTAGGCTTATAATCACCCTAGCAGGAATTTTCAAGTTTATCGAATTCTAAAGAGAAGTAGGAAACATTGAAAAAAATTTTAAAAAATCTTAACCGGCAAATCTTAACCACACAAAAAACGTTCATTTTAAACTAATGACTAATTAATAATAACGAATAAGTAATAATAAACTAATGACTAATAAGGTCGCCGTGAAATACTATCAGATCTGAGTTATGGAAAGTTAAATATATGGTTTCATACGAGTACTCGTAAACTCTATGCATAAGAATATTTAGAACCAAGCGGATTGAGGTAAAAAGTACAACTAATTATAATACACGTATACATAGTTAATCCAATTTACTTGTGCACAGGGAGTAGAATGAAATATGAGTTTGGGCTTAAAATACGTAAACACTCTTCATAAATATAAGACAGATTGTTGCACCGCAGGGTTCCAAGGGTTTGCTTCAACTAAAATGAGAATCGGTTTCAATACTTAAAATGGCTCGGTTTAGTGTGAGAGAACTCCGTTTAATCATTCGTTTCCGCTATTTGAGTGGTTTAACTGCCATCAAAATTCATCGTAAATTGAGGGAGAAATTTGGTGATGGTGGAATGGATGTGAAAAATGCATGTTAGCGGGTGAGACAGCTCAAAAGAATGCGGAACATCATGTGACAGTGACCCCAAGAAATCTAGTCCACGGACCAGCTGGTTTTTCCAGTGGGCAAAAGCTACCATCACAAGACACGCTGTAGGAGGACATAAAAGTATTGCGCCGACGTTGTAAAAACATGTGTTTGTTTCAGGGATATTATGTAGAGAAAATGAACTTTCTACCTTTTAGTGTAAATAATTTGTCAGAATAAAATTATGATATAGCGGTACCTCTACATCTACATCAGTACCCTGCAAGCCACCAAAAAGGTGTATGGCAGGGGGACGGTACTTGGACACACATCGTAGGTTAAGGACTCATTTCTTCCGCCAAAGTCCACACTGTTTATTTAAATCATTAAGCACCTTTCTCGTTCAGTGCCATCGACGTCCACAACCATGTGTTCATTGATTTGTTGAGAATATCGCAGGGCAGAGCATATACGTGGACGCAACGGAAGTTGGGATACGATCAAAGCAACGAAACAACAAGGTGTGGAGATATCGAGGGAAGGATTCATACTTGATTTCGGGAGGGAGAGGAGGATTAAAGGAGATGGACGCGGGGTGGGGCGGCGGGAGGGAAAGGGCACGCTCTAAGGACCGGGCGGACTCTGGGCGTTGAAGTGCTAATGACGACAGCGATCGTGGCGAAGTCGTGGGCCGTGCAGGGTCGCCACGGAACATTGCCCCGTCGTCGGAGGATAATGGTTTGAGTGTGAGCGCGGCGGGGGGGGGGGATCGTTGGAGACAGACCGCGTCCACGGCGATGGTGGGAGGGAGTCGTCGGAGATCCGAGCGTAAAAATGGACGCCATGGACGGGATGCGCGGCTTGCGTCGTTGGAGAGGCGATAGTTCTGAAGAATCCGAAATCGTCGGAATGAGTCATGAGAGTGGCGGGGCGAGTCTTGGAGTCGGGGATCTCCGTCGCGAGTGGATCGAGATTCAACTTGGCGGAAAATTTCATTGGTACGGCGGCACAGCAGGCCCCATTGCGGCAGAATCACTCTTAACTTAACGCATATTTCGGTCAAAGGGGATAAAAAAACACGCGAAATCAATGGATAAACAATCGGGAGTCTTCAAGTGGAGATCTTCAAGTCCCGAATGCGTTGAATATATTTTTTATCGTCCTAGTTTTTTGATGAAATAAAAATTTTCTTCGTCTCATCAAAAAATCACGCCAAAAATTGTATCATACATTCTCAATTTTCGGAAATGATTCATATTACTAACTCAATGAATGCAAAATGATGGTTACTTCGGCCAGTAAAAGTTACGATGTTTCTTCTTGGCTTTCCATAAAATACCCATTGCTTCGAAGAAAACTTTAGTTTATAAGTCCTCCATAAAAATCGGACTTTTAATATTTCATTAATCCTCATATCTATTTCCTAAGAATTTAAGGATTGGCTCAGCTTTTTAGAGCCACTGAATATACGTTGCCTCTATATTCACCTTTATGAGAAAAAACGAAATCTTTAGTATGCGACCCACGTTCCGTTGCTGTGCAACATCTTCAGGTTCATCTGAAGTATTTTCAGTTCCTTCAGTCATGCCGTAGTCCACATAGTCATTCTAAAAGTTGTGTCCTATATTCACCTTTTCCTAATTTTAAAATTCACATCAAGGACTGAAATTTATATTTAATGCAACCTTTCAATATTTTGCAACTATTCAAGTTTGAGGCAGAAAAGGACGAATTACTAAAGTGAAGGAATTAGCTGAGAGGAAAAAAGTGTGTATAATGTAAATACTAAGATCTTTGTACTTCCAGCGAAACGGACGATTGATATTCTTCTTTTATTAGTTTCGATGTAGCCCTCATAATGTAAGCCAGCAAAAGCAAGAGTGAATCCCAGATAGTATGGGAACTGAAATATCCCCAAGAAAATAAACAGCTACATTTATGAATCCAGTAGAAACTTAAATTTTCAGATTCCGGTACCATCATCTGCGGCGTGAAGATCTGAATATGTGAGCGAAATTTAGTTAGCCATTAAGTTTAAATATCCAGTTGTTTCATAAAGACAATAATTTCTTTCCTTTAGTTATTATGTTACACTGATTGAAAAATCAGAGCAATAATGAAAACAGTTACAATTTAAAATCCAGAGCTTGGATCATTTGGAGAGATTGTTTGCGAACGAAGTAATAGATTTTATGGAAAGTGTGAATGAGGATGATTGTTGTATAAAGTCTAACGAAGAATACACGCACGAAGGAGGAAGAGAGAGTCCTGTGAAAGCTGAGCTGGCACTGAAGGCTATTTAAATTACACTGCAAAATGTTAAGTCGACGAGAGTTTGGAGTGTTAGAATAGTGACTATTAATGGAAGGAGAACATTTTGAGGAGGACTGGAAAACAAGGGGATTAATTCAGAAAAAAACAATTAAGATCGCAGGAAAGATAAGTAATTTAATCTTAATTAGAATTGCTCTGCAAGTTACTAGTATGTGGGTTTTTGTAATTTAGAATGAACTTGGACATGGATGTTTCAATCGCCAACTTCCCTTCCATGCATCGGAGTCATATCCTTATTAAATCCAAGAATGTTGGCGTAAAATGCATAATTATCTCCTCAGGAAATCTGCATAACCATATGCCGTGCAATTTACATTGCATTAGCATGAAATGGCTTTTTCCTCTTCCTGTTGGCTCTTTCCCATTTGATAGCCTTCATTAAATGACTCAGAACGCAATATGCGTTTTACTGTGAATCATGTGTATCCGCTTGTGAATGCTGAGAACTCTTACGATGGCAAGAAAGTAGTACTGTTAGTAGTATAATATTATGTGGATGAATATTATAAGAAAAATGATCCATGACATTTTTGAGAATAAGACAAAGCTCATATTTCATTTGTAAGAAATATTCGTAGCATATTATTTCATACTTCGGGGCTATTTGATAATCAATGTAAACAAAAGCTACTGCAATCTCTCTGCTCCACTTAGAGGCTATGAATTACGTGTAATGTTGGTTGAAACGCTTTGTTATTTACGAGAAATGATCAACAACGATTGAAGAAACAGGAAGGAGTAATTAGTATCACAAGCAAAGAAGGCTTTCTGGTAGAAGAAAAGAATTGCAGCTGGAAGCACTGGGTTGGAAAAAATTTAGTACTTTATTAAAGCATATACATATGCACGGGTCGCAGTAGTCCAGTGGGTAGAGCATTGGACTGCTGACCGGAGGGGCCCGGGTTCGATTCCCGGGCAAGGCACTCTGGGCACCTGCAGCTCCACCCAAGCTATGTGATTTTTCGGGTACCAGGTTTTCCTGGGAAACCATAACCGGCACAGGGAAAGGAACTGGTCCCCCACCCTGATGTGTGAATTTCACACGCCGTATAGGGCTTAGTACTGGGTGAACTCTACCGTCACCTACTAAACCGACCTTCGGGTTGATTACTATGCTTATGGTTTTTATACATATGCACATTGTCCTCCTCCATAGTAGGGAGCCATTTGTCTAAATAATATGACATTAAAGCCCTGAAAACTTGGAAATAGAGGAGAACGCGTAGCTCAAGTATCAAAGATCGAATTACTATTGAATACATTCTACTTAGAGGAAAAAGAAGGACAGGCAAGTAGGATGCGCATTTTCAGACACGGCGACCTGATGAAGACGGTCATCTAAGGAAAATTGAGCGGGAATAACTTCGAGGGAAGATCTTGGTTGAGATACGTTCCACGAATATTGGCAGAGAAGAAAGATTTACAATTAAAGAGGTCAGCCGAGAGTAGAACTGAGTGAAAGGTTGCGTCAAAATCAATCTTTGGGCTGATGATCGATGATGATGGGAATTTGAAGCAACTACAACAGAAATTGTTGGGAGAAATAGAGCAGAAGTAACATGTGGGAGGACGGAAATGGGAGATTGAGGAAGGAAGAGCGAGAGAAAGAGATAGAGAGAGACCGCGTCAACATGCCGCGCGGGTCTTTGGGCCCACACTGTCCGTCTCAGGGTCCACAACCTACCCTCCCACCCCCGCTCCTCCACTCGATGGCCTTTCCACCCTCTCCTCAAAGCGCTCGGTACAGGGAGGGGAGGCCGTGAGGAGGAAGAGAAGAGGGGAATATTCCATCCCTCCTTTCTCTCTCTCCCTCTCCCTCACTCCCACTCACCCCCTCCCCCGCTTCTCCCTCCCTCCCTCTCTCTCGAGCTCGCTGTCGACGTCAATACGCGGCAGTTCGAGCCGGTCGGCGGGGGTCGGGCAGAATGGAGAGGGAGAGAGGAGTGTGGCGTCGAGGGTGTGGGGGAGTGTGGGAGAGAGAGGGAGAGGGAGGACGATGCCGCTGGCTTTCCACGCAAAAGCGGGCACCCAACCAATCCTCCCCCCATTCATCCCTCCCCCATCCTCTTCTCTAAGGCTCCTACCCCGTCCCCGCTCTATATGCTACATCGCACCCAACTCTCTCCTTCCTGCCTCCCTCATCTCCTTCCCCCTCGCTCCGAAAAAGCGTACTCTCCCACCATTCCATCTTCCCCGCCGCGACCTTCTTCCCCACCCCCCATCCCGCTCACTCGCTCCCCCTGGACCGTAGTCCTCCTCCCCCGCAATCCCTCCCGCGGGGACTCAGCAAGGCATCCCCGAAGATCCTCTCTTCCCTTGCCATCCCCCTCTCTCTTCTTTCTACCCAGGCGGGATGTACGAAGAGGGGAGAAAGGTGATCGGCATAAATGCCGGGGTCCAGGGCCTAGGGCTGTGCAACGTCGCGATGTATCGACTTATGTGACGTGCGATCCTCGTGCCGTATCGCATTTCGATATCCACCCCGCCAAGGACTGCGATGCTTCACGTGGCGATGCTGCAGATAAAAATCACAGGCATACACTGAAGTTCAGTTTTAACTGATAGATTTTTATCAAATCGAGCACTGAAGTCACTGTACTCGGAAAGCTAACCGTGTCTTAATGTTCAAAACTTGGGTCGAAATTTTTGCTGTGGTAGCAACGTGAAAACTAGCTCAAGCAATCACTTTTGATCATTTAATAAATTATCAATATTTGTCACTGGCATTTGCGGAATCCTGTTGATCAAGGTCTGTCGTTGATGCACCCAGATACACGACATAAAGTGACAATACGGCACTAAATTATCTCCAACGTCACGTTAAAATAAACTCTGTTTCAGATGGAAATACCGTTTATGTTAAAAGCCATGTCCATTAATAATTTCTTTCGGCTAATATGATGAATGGAAATGTCTAGTTTGATCCGAGCGTTCTGATTCGAACCCACTCGGATGGCGACTGCTCTATCGAACTCAACTTTGGTCGATACTGAACTCGAACGAAAATGGGCGTGATACGTGTAAAGAAAGGACCTTACGAATGGCCTCCCATTGAACGTCAACTTCTGTTTGTAAATACCGGTCAACGTGAATAAGAGGTGTGCTATGTTAGTTTTTTTTTTAAGTGTGGATCTTGGAAATTTAGATTAATGTGCAACCCAAAACTATCGTCATTTTACTAAAAAAGGGCAAAGATGACATTTTCTATGAAATGTTCATTTTACGTCGGATTCCAATATTCATATTCGAACGTTCCACGGTCCTCTATCTAGGAGGATATGAGTAGCTGCTCATATAAGTGATTCATTATGAGTACTTGTAAGCTGGGGATGGTGAAATTATGGTCAGAGCCCCAGGCGACCATTACGGAACTTTGAGCACGATAGATATCGAGATAAACGACGCCCACCGTTGTCAAATGTCTACCTTACACCCTGATATGATCCTCGAAGAGCTGTGAGGCACAAGCGTTGGCAACAATGGACCGGATGCGTGTGGATGGATAAGTTCCTTTAAAGATCGACTGCTTTGGTGCGGATACATATGGATGGTAAAATTATCACGACGAATATTAATTTGGCAGAATTTGGGTGAATATGAGCAACCTGCTACAAATATTTCACGCAATTTGATATCTAAATTATTGGCAATATTTTGACAAAATCGTGTCTGATATGATTTCTGATTAGCTTCGATACAAAATAACCATTACTTGAACTCAGTTATTTTTATTTCGTAGATCGCTCGATGGCTGACCGGAGAGTCACGGGTTTAAGTCCGGGGTGATGCCCCTGAACATTCTTTGCTCCGCTAACGATTTACCATTATCTTGACACCATATCTCTCCCTCTGAAACCGCAGGTGACATCGGGAAATGGACTGCCCTCTCTCCCATACACCCCCCCCCCATCCCCACCCTGACGTGTAAATTCCACTCGGTGTAGTTAATACGCGGTGAACTCTACCCTCACCGATCAAGCCAGACTTATGGTTGATTACTGTGGTTTGGGCTTGGTAATCAAATTAATTGCACTCGCATTTCATTCACTTCATTGGTGGTGGTGGAGTGCGAATGTTTCGAGGCAAAATGCTTTATATGCGTTGTTCAGCATCCGCGATTGCCGGTATAAGTGCGGATGGAGCGCACAGGGTGAATGAGGATGCTATTTCGGTTAAGGATGCGGGACTCACCCAGCATGTAACCCAACAGTTGTAGGTCAGTCATTCGGTCACATTTGATACGCAAACTCGCGGAAATTTCGGTTAGTATTACATTTTTCCACGACTAATCCCATGAAAATGAATGCCTTAAATCGTTGTGCATGGCGATATATTTATTTACTTCCGGACCCTTAAACTATGGTTTTAATCGAGAGGCTTACGTGAGCGCTGTGGTACCAAAATCTTGGCGATTGCCAGCACTTTAAGTGTGTGCGTCGGTCCTTCTCCTTTGGGCTGTTTTTATTGATTTAAATATTAGTCGCCTCTGAATTGAATTGTTTCCATTCTCTGGATATTAAGGCGAGATCGTTAGGGAATTGAGGCGATGGGGTGATAGGCGGGGGGAAAGAAAAAATTTTAAGTCGTCCAAATGACAATTTTTTGCCACTCATTTGCGACGCGGCAGTAATTGGTTTATTGGAGAGAGACGGAAGTAAGCGTGTCCGAATCGAAGCTCTTTTGTTCATTTTTTTTTCTTCGGAATATTTTTTTCTTAAAAAAACGAAAAAGCATGAAAATACATCCAATTCCCCTTCACGACAATTTGTTTTCACGACGGCTTGAACTTGGCGCGGGGCCAAGTGGCTGAAATTGAGCCACCGCCTTCATGCTAAGGAAAATATCATCGCAAACTATTTTTCCCCAGAGACTGCCGCTCTTGTCCGCTCTTGATAATTACTGGCCGTCTTCGTGAGCCACAAATAGAATGTTATGTCCCCTCACAACCCGTACTCGCCAAATATTCTCCCCTGGTTCGCATCTTCATTAATGGAAAGGATGTAAGAATTGGTGGCATTGAAAATCTGATGTTAACATCAAATTTGGAGTAATAGCGAAGCAAGCCTGGCATGTATCCCTATCACGGCGATGTGATGAAAGAGACCATAGTATAAGCTGGTATCTTGCGTCACATTACGCAGGTAATCCACAAGCAATAGACGAGATTTAAAATAAAAATCAGTACGTTGAAACACTTATATTACATGAATCAGAAACGTGTCAAAGTGATCAAAAGTGTACAGGAAATCCACGAAACGTAATTTGGATGAGAATCAAGAAAATAAACTGAGGAATACGATATCATACAGATGACCAGAATAAAATCTCAAGCACACCCCGTGGAAGAAAAAATATGATTCTTATAATAATTCCACATATTCCCACTTCTACTCTTATTCGTACATATTCCTGCATAATGAAATCTAAAGGAAATCTAAAGGAAGACAAGGGGGGGATCGAGATGGTGCGGGGGCTAACGTACTGGCTTCCCACCCTGAGGGCGCGGGTTCAAATCCCGGCGGTGTTGAATATTTTTCAGAGGTATCTCGATCCCTACTTGAGGTGCTTTGTGGAGGGCACTTTGAGTGAGTACGCCGTCCGTCGGATGGGACGTTAAGCCGCGGACCCCTTGGCGCCTTTCGTAAAGAGTAGGCTAATGCCGACGCCGGGTTTCTCTCCACCCTTCATCCTTTCCTATCCATCCCCTATGGCGCAAATGACCTTAGCTGTCGGTCGCCTCCCCTCAAAACTACTACTACTAGGAAGACAAGGGAAGATAAAATTGAGGGGAAGCCTACCAAGGGATAGCAAGATACAAATAAATGTTTCGGGAAAATTAAGGCAAGATGCAAATGGGGTTTCGTGTGTGTGTGTGTGGGATTGAAGTATTTAATATTAAATGATGGGGAATGCAGTGTCGACAGTGGGAGGAAATGGAAAGGAATTAAGAGAATTAATTATCATTCTTTGGATTGAAAAACTAATAAAATAAATAAACAAGAATCACATATTTCTCGATCCATTAACATTTTCTTCCTCTTCTTGATATCCAACCTTGATTTCCTCTCACCTTACTGCATACAATAATAGGGTTCGAGGGATGGATAGTCGGAAGATAATGCTAAAGTGATCCTATTGCAAATTGGGATTTAAGTCCGCAGCTGGACGTGCTTATTAAAGAGGGGTGGGGGAGCATGAAGGAATCTATTTCAATGGGTGGATTGAATGAAGGTCATTTTTTGGAAACTACGCGTATTAATTGAGTTGTCGCTCACCGATCCAAAGTTGATATTGTTGTGCATTTCAATAAACGTATATCGTCAGAGAGCAGGCACTTTTAACGAAGCGGAGCAGGGTCTTAAAATATCAGATGCAAAAAGGAACTAATACAAGGAGAGCATCATTGATGACTTACGATTTTTCTCCAGCTGTAGACTCCGCCTTCCTTCGAAAAAATCCTACAGAAGGCGAAGAGTCACAAGGCATACTTTTGGGAGGAGGCGAAGGGTTTTAGAGGAAGGGATGAACTGAGAAATGAATGGGTAAATGTATCCGGAGAGATTGTCAAAGCGAGGAATATTAGAAAGTAGGTAGAAGAATGAGTATCCTTGGAGCGCCGTGGCAACCTGTACCAATCTGTTTGGTCTGAAGCCACACGCCTTACATCTTCATCGCCTTATGGCCACATTGCTCATGACTAATCCAAGATTATCTTTATATTTCACCTCATGACGGCTGTGTGCATATGACTGCGCCGTTTGGTAATAATAAAACAATCTATAAATGCGGCAGCGGTGAAAGAAGGATAGGGAAGTGTGGAGGAAATTAGTAAGAAGGGAGTGAGTTTCCGGGAATTACTTCAAATGTGTCTTTGTTTACATTTCCTCCTCGAAAGGGAACGACTTGAATGGTATAAATTTATTTATTTCTTCAAAATGATCCTACTCCTCCATCTGCCCTATGCACACCACAACCCAAACGCCCCCACCCCCACACCATATCCCAAGACACCATCAAACTTCTGAATTATCTGAGTCGTCCACGGAGTTCATGAGGTGAAAAGAACATCAAAGGTTATTCTTCTGATTCTAAGAGATTAGTCTATCCTCCTCTTGCCCATCTCCAACTCCTCCCTCCATCCTCCCAACATCTCCTATAAAGGCCGTTTTACACGATGACACTTATTTCAATACCAAATTCGTGATACTTATAATCGTTATCGTTTAAAAGAGGAAATCGTATTGTATAAAATGAGATGAGTGCGATATTGAAAACCGAAATACAGAGGGAGTGAAAACAGAGATAAATGCTTCTTTTTAATCCGAATGTTGAATCCAACAACCAATCGCAGATGTGCAGGGTCGTTCCAAGACACCACAGTTTGTGGCGTTGGAATCTACTTTGCTTTTTTCGGAATCCATTTTTCTTGATTTCACCCGGTAAAAAGTGTGCTCGTGGGTGAGAGAAGTCTCATGGTGATTAGTAGAGAAATATAAGAGCCAGAATTACTTTCATAAAACCAATGAATAATTTCTGAAACTGCTAATATCTTCTTCACTCTGTACTTCCCCGAGCAGAATCGTCAAAATCCCAGGGCCGATCCTTAACGATCTTCTGCAAATCCAATTTTCCGAAATTTCTCTTTATTATTTTTTGGATTGTAAACGTTTGGCATATTAACGCAACCCCTGAATACGACAACCGTTTCATTTTTTGAATGAATGATTCAGACGGAATCTGACTTGACGACTATTGAATACCTATTTAAATTCAAGCGTAAACGCTGCCGAATATAAAATATAAAAAAAGAGCATTTTGTGCGCGAAAGTCAAAAAGAGAGTTGGATCGCGTAAAAGGATTCATCTGAAAATTGGCGCCAATTTCGCATCTAATATTGAACATTCTGATTTAAGCGCTGGTCACCTTCCTACTATTCAAATTCTAGTTTACACGTCGTTGATAAATTTCTTATTTCATCCTAAGGTGCAATTATTTGTTAGATGATAGGATAAGTAATTGCATGCATGTAGAAAGAAAGGATTTTTGTAAGACTTTATACACCACGGTGGGTATATTTTTGCATGTATGTGTTGATTTTGCATGTCGTTTTGTTCTTTTTACGGGTGGTGACCTAACACCCCCCACCACACACCCTTGCGCGGGCTTGCGGGGTATTATGTATATGTAGACCTAGATTACTAGCGTGACTTTAGTAATTATTTTGTAAAACGGCCACCCGGGAACGGCCAATATGCACAATATTCTGTCTCCAACTCTCTCCCGGCAGAGCTCCTCCCCCCCCCCTACCTCCCTCGAAGTCTCTGACCCCTATTCTGGCAATGAGCCATCAGCTCGCTTCCCAAAATCACCAGCCCTGAGAGCCCGTTCCCGATTTCAATTTCATCCAACGACAGCTGCACCTCAAAGAACAAGGTATCCTTACTGCACGCACGTTAGTGTCCTTATTCCTACGCTGGGGAAACTTTAAACTCGATCATCATCCTTATGAGCGACTACGGAGACTCATCCACCATGTTTTCCGTGCCGAAACATGCCCTCATACCATACCACCTAACACTTGCCTTTTCCATCTCCCCCACCCATTCCCTCCAGACACCGCAAATGAGCGGATCAAGAATACAGGAATATCAACATTTGGCTATTCTCAGCCTGGCCAAAATAACTGCCTCTGGAAAAACAAATACCACTACCCGTATCCCCAAAAGAATTATGTAACGTAATCATTCCCATTTCTCACTCCTCAGGCAATCACATCAGGGTTTACTTTCTCAAACTCATTCACGGCTTCACACCCTTCCTCCAAAACCCCTGTCTACTTCTTTCCTCTCCCCCTGTACGTTTGTATTGCCCGTCTACCCGTAATCATTGGAATACACTTGACTCACTTTCCCGCCTCGTTCTTTTCAATTCTCGAGAGATCCAAAATCGTAGAGCCATATCGCGAAATCTCCGACACCCTCTATTTCCTTATTTTTCCTTCAGTACTTATTTCATAAACAGCTTTGCCACTCCGATTATAAACTCGTACAAGGTGTGATAAAAAAAAAGATCGGACTGATTTTATTCTTCGCAAACCGTTCGACGGATCGATACGAGATACAGTGCGCTATCTGGCGACACATCTGACGACTAAAACAAGAGTAGTTGCGTTTATTTACGTCGAGTCGTTACGCAGCAGCAGCGGTACGTGTCTTAACCTGTTCGTCACCGCGTGCAACGGCAGCAATGAAGGAGCTAGCGGAACAGCGTGTGTGCGTGAAATTTTGTTTCAAACTTTGCAAAAGTGCCACGGAGACATTTGGAGTGATTCAGCAAGTCTTTGTCAATGAAGCTATGAGTCGAAGCCAGTGTTTCGATGAGTACGTGTTCGTTCTAAAGGTTTGGATTTGGCGATTAAGTTGCTGGGCGTGAATCTCAGCGATGAGGGAAGCAGTGGTGATCCGAGGGAGTAGATATGTCAACATCGGGAACCGGGAGAGCAGACCGTTACACCTTTCAGCGCTGCTGAAAGGCCAGTGGGAGTATTGACGTTCCATAGAATTGGCGTTGGCTGCGCGTGAGAGGTTTGCGGGTTGGATCTAATCTGGGAGAAGGCGCTCGTAGTCTCATTGGCTTGACCTGAAGTAGCCATTAAATGTGAACTCAGTTTAACCTCAAATATAATGGTTGTTATTGACCTGAGTGAGTATAAATAATAGCTTACCGCCCACATGTGATGCCTAGCTTGTGATGGCCGTTTTGAACGCCTCTATTGAGACCGATTTTCACAATATGTCTTGCCAGTGTTGACCTCTACCTGAAATGGCGTGCCCTTGTTCTCATGAGATCCCTTTGTTGTTTTTCGGGAAGTCCTTCTCTCAAAGTAGCGGTTGGCATGTGACGTGACGTAACGTAACGAAACGTGACGGTTGAAATGTGTTTATTAATGTGGGCGTCACGTTCGTGCTTCACCTTTGCTAAAGGAGAAAAGCATAAAAGAATATTTACCAAAAAATCCTCTTGGAGTAATATTTTCAGAACAGAATGGTGATAAAAATTTTGATGACCTCCTCACGGAAGGTGATTCTCATTATGAGGTCAAACCGATAGAACGGGAAGCTGTCTCTCAAAATTCGTTCAGTACCAGCACTTATTGAGTAAGACTAAAGTGAGAGTCACAGGTAAATTACAAAAGAATGCAATGGTATAAAAGCTATTGAAAGTGCGCATTCGGTCATATTGGGTAATCACAATATTCTGTTTATTTAGCCTAACGAACAGCTTATTTGAAATATTTGGAACTATTTCAGGAGTATTTTTTTCTGCATTCAGGTCTAAAAATAATTTAAGAAACAGTTTACTTCATCAAGCTACTGCACACCTAGTGCTCAAATCAGGGCAAAACCTAATTTTACATGCCATTGTAAAGATTAGTTTTCATGGTTAGCGAAAATATGGCCCTTTCTCTTGCTTACTATGTGAGCTCAAATGTCCTTGACATCACGCAATTATTATTCACCCCCTTCCCATTGCACTGATTTCAAGCTTGGTTAAAATATAGATTAAGTATTTGTTCGTTTAAAAACTTCCCTGAGAGGAGAAATACTTCCGCAATATTACCTCATGGTCTGCGATAAGAAACCCAGCTGTCTACAAGACTTAAAGTTAGATGACATTTAAAAACTGCGGGTATTGCCGCGACATTAACTTTTGACGGAATAATCCGCTAATGTGAATTTAAATGCATAATAGCGGATGTCATCCCGGTCAAGGAGGATCATTTTTACACTTTAAAATGTCTGCAATATAGATGGAATTATTATTATGATTGCTACAATTGTCATCATTGTTATATACTACCTTGATCAAAAAGTTCCCGGAATAACCACCGTGTGGCGCTCCCATCGTTCCGATTTGAGTTCTGTTTTTTTTGTTAAATTGGTACATCCGTTGTTGATATTCCCTTTAAATCTTAGTGTCATAACTTGACATTTGCAAAAGTTACGTAGCCAAGAGTACATCTATCTCTGTGTGTGTTGGCGATTTTTTACAATTGCAGAAATGGATTTAAATTTGCAACAACGAACTTGTATTAAATTTTGCGTAAAAAACGGATTTAGTGGCGCACGGACGTTGGAAATGTTGGAAAAGTGTTTCGGCAACGATTCTCTAAAAAAAACGGTCGTTTACCAGTGGCACGAGCGGTTCAGAAGTGGTCGTGAGTCAATCGAAGATGATGAACGCAGTGGCAGACCATCGACATCGAAAGTCGGTGAAAAAATTGATAAAGTAAAAGAAATGTTGGTCAATAACCGCAAATTAACCATCAGAGAAATAGCGGAGGACTTGAACATTGCCTATGGATCCGCCCAAGACATTGTGGTTAATGATTTGGGTTTCCGTCGTGTAGCAGCAAAGTTAGACCTCAATTTCATGCAAAAAAGAGACCGTGTTGACGTCGCAAAAGACATGATTTGCGAGGCTGAATCCGATCCCACATTCATCAAAAGGATCATTACTGGAGACGAGACGTGGGTTTATGAGTACGACACGCAATCCAGACATCAGGCAAGTGAATGGCGTTCACCAAATGAGCCGAGACCAAAAAAACCACGTCGTTTTCAGTCAAAAAAGAAGGCAATGCTGACGGTTTTCATGGATTACAACGGTGTAGTGCATCATGAATTTTTGCCAGAAGGCCAGACAGTAAACAAAGAGTATTATTTGGGCGTTATGAGACGTTTGCGTGAAGCAATTCGCCGAAAGAGACCAGAAATGTGGGCAGAAAACTCGTGGATTTTGCACCATGATAACGCACCGTCGCACAGTGCTATCATTATTCGTAATTTTTTGACGAAAAATGCAACAAATACCATCCAACAGCCACCGAATTCACCTGATTTGGCTCCCTGTGACTTCTTTCTGTTCAATCGAGTTAAAAAACCATTACGGGGAACGCGTTTTAGCAGCCGAGAGGAAGTAATGGAAAAATCGCAGGAAGCACTGATGGACATACCGAAAACCGAATATAAAAAATGTTTCGAGGATTGGATCAAGCGCTGGCATAAGTGTGTTGCAGTCGATGGGGATTACTTTGAAGGGGACAATATAGATTTAGATGAATAAACTTGTATTTTTAATTTTCTGAATAAATTCCGGGAAATATTTGATCAAGGTAGTATATTTAAAAAATATTTTTAAAAAATTTACTATAAATTTATTTGTGGCTTTGAGGAAATTATCCTACACTGCTTCTGCAGGTAGGACAATGACGGGAAAAGAATAGCACTGGCGAACGATATACGATAGCCGATACGATACGATATACTCGTAGAGTTCAAGGATTAGTTACAGCTTCTCACGATTACGGCATAAA
This sequence comes from Hetaerina americana, assembly GCF_022747635.1. Classification (NCBI taxonomy): domain Eukaryota; kingdom Metazoa; phylum Arthropoda; class Insecta; order Odonata; family Calopterygidae; genus Hetaerina; species Hetaerina americana. Next base: position 34,032,529 of record NW_027287095.1, read on the forward strand.
TTATGAGCACATAGTTCATTCTAATAATGCCAATTCCACCTTAATATAAATTATTCCTTTTAACATTCATCATGGTCGTTTTTAAAGTCTTAAAATGGTTTACTGCTGCCCTTCATTCTTCCCTATCCAGTATTGATTCCCTCATCACTTGATAGCTTATATGATTTACTTCCTTCTTTATTTGTGTCATAAACTTGCCCCTTTGTCTTCTTCGCGAGATTTTCCCTTCAATTTTCACTTCTGTTTCCTACTAATCTTTTGTGGCTCAAGGTGTGACCAATTCATCAAGTTCTTCTTTACCTTTGAGTTTTCCTAATGGTTCTTTTAATTATTTTACTTTTATTTTCTACTTTATTTTACCACTTCCTTTTCACTCATCTCGTTTCATTTTTCTTTCATTTATTTAAATTCAATTTCTTCCCTTTACTTAATTAGTACATTCATGGGTGTGTGTATGATCCCAGATGCAAGACTTCGAAGTCGTTGAGATGCTTTGTGGAGGGCACTTTGAGTGAGTACGCCGTCCGTCTGATGGGACGTTAAACCGCGGACCCCTTGGCGCCACCCCGGGTTTCTCTCCACCCTTCATCCTTTCCTATCCATCCCCTATGGCGCAAATGACCTTAGCTGTCGGTCGCCTCCCCTAAAAACTACTACTACTCAAAGTCGTTCACGAGGTCCTACGTATACAATATTTCATGACGTAATGTATGAACAGCTCCTCAAAGGGACGAAAAGGTGGCGGTTTTTCGGTTCACCTATATCTGTCTTCGACCTTTCGAAGTCTTCACGACGCCTGTTTCTTCGGAGCGAGTCTCTCTCGGTGCCTCCCGTTCTTCTCCTCCCCCGAGTTGACACCTGTGGAGAGACTATTGTCGAAGAGCGTCCTTCCGGTTTCTTCCCATCGAATGACTCGCGGAGTGTCCCCATTAGGGTTTTCCATCGAATGGAGTCAATTTGGGCTTCATCAAAGTAGGGGATGGATGAAAAAAAATAATACATGCGGCAAATTTTATTCTTCCCTTTAAGATTCCGATGAGAAAGAGGAAACCTATAAATTTAGAGTATGCGTACGCATTCGGACATGTTCCAAGGATGCTTCTATTCCCATATTATAGTAAATTGGAAAATCAGTTCGATAGATATGGGATAAGAATCAATATAAATAAAAAAAAGGTTATGCGTATTTCTAGAAAGAAAAATGCTAAGCTAAACGTTAAAATAGGAGGGCAAAAACTAGAGCAGGTAGAACAGTTTACGTATCTCGGAAGCGTTTTGGACCAACACGGTCAAAATAGTAGGGACGTTAGGAGAAGAATTGCGCTAGGTATAGAGGCTTTCACAAGGAGGAGGGAGTTGATGACAGGGACGTTGAGTAAGGATGTTAAGAAAAGACTCGTAAAAACTTTGATATGGAGCGTAGCTATGTACGGCGCGGAAACGTGGTCATTGAAGCAGAAGGATAGACGTAGACTGGAGGCTTTTGAAATGTGGGTGTGGAGAAGAATGGAGAAGGTGAAATGGACAGAGAAGAAAACAAATGAGGAAGTACTTGGTATGGTGGGCGAAGAGAGGGGTTTGTTGGGAGCAATCCTATGGAGGCAGGAAAAGTGGATGAAGGGGGTGTTGGCCGGCAGTGGGATGTTGAAGACTGTGATAGAGGGTAGAATGTTAGGCAAACGAGGAAAGGGCCGGAACAAGAAAGGGATGTTGGACGGGATGAAGGGAGGAAGGAAGTACGTAGAGATAAAGAGAGACTTATCGTAGAGTAGGATGCTTTATTGTGTTTTATTAGGAGATATTTATTTGGTAGTTGTGCCCATCCAAAACCTACCTTCACCGGTAGATTATCTATTAATTATTTAATATACTACAGAGGAAGGGCGAGCATATGTATTATGAATGCATATATTTCTTTCATTACAATTCCCTCAATGTAAGCAGGATAATTTTAATGACAGTTTAATTTCACTTAGTTGACGACTCCGATTTTGTCCATGCCTCCGAAAGACGTCTCGATAGCGATTTTCCATCCTCTTTGGAGTCTAGGTGCCCATGTGAATACAGGTCCGTCTCCTCATTGAGAGACAGAAATAAAGAACATTCGTGGAAGAGAAGATCGTGGATTGACACCAGATGGCCGTAGGAGCTCTTTATGGAATTACATCCCCTACGGGTGTAGTGAAATTAGTACCATTAAATTACGATTTTGCCTCATTAACAGTTCAACGTTCGAGGACGTGGTAGCCTTTTTGCAGGAAGAGTGTTCAGCTCTCAGAGCTTCCAGATCGGAGGGCCCGAGTTTGATTCCCGGTGATACCTTCAGTTCGGCTCACCCAAGCTGCATGATGCTTTCTTTGCATATCGTGTATTCCCAGGAAAGCACGTCGGGTGAAGGGCCAGGTATTGTGTTTTTAAGAACCATCAGGGTACTCCTTACAGTGGTGGTGCTTAAAAACGTGTAACAGTTGGAAGGGAAACCGATGTAAATGAATTACATTTAAATCGAAGCAAAGGCCACAAATTAGATACCACAGATTTTGGAGTGCTTATTACTCTCTTGCAGTGTTGAAGTTTGAATGCATGTTTTACGTTTTGGTTATTTATGAGCTTATTTTCATTTACACAATATATCTTTTGTGTACCTTATGAAGAGAAAAAATCCTGATTTCTTCCAAAATATCGACCTCTTTTACTGATAATTTGTACTTTCTTCAGCCACCAAAATATGACCAGTTTTTTTTTCAAGGAATAACATCCATATGATAGGAAATATGTGTGTGAGGTGCCCACTTTCACTGCTCTTTGTTAACTTTCTGTAGCACAAATGAATGAGTTATATAAATATAATTATATAGAGGAACACTATCCTCATGCTACGTGGACGCTCGTATAATGGAATTAAGCATTTTTCACATCTGAAAACTTACTTTCTTAGAAAATATTCCCTTCCTACAAAACAAAAGTGAGCCGTTACCAATAATCAACGGGAATTTGATTTTCTTGAAAAAATAACATTGCTCCTTTTATTTAGTGGAAATGTTTCAATTCCGAGTCCGTATTTCAATTATTAATAATGTAAAGACACAGTTTGAAAACTTCTTGTATTTATTTTAAGATGCTATAAACTACTAACTGTTTCGTGTATAATAACAATGTCGTATTTACACAGAGCCATTTTTTTCATTAATGAAATTATTCTGAAAGTCAAAGGCCTCAAAATTTCAGATAATCTTTCCTGCGTGTGCTCAGATGAAGCTTCCTCGCATTTGCAAGTCGCCCGTTATGTTTTGAGCAAGAACCTTATCAACGAAATTTACGAATAATTCTAATGATGGCATAGTGAAAATAGAAACATGGAGGGTGGTGATTTTGGAGAAGGTGTAGTGGCCGGCGAATTCTCTGGTCTCTCCTCTCTTAAGCGACGGGGGCGGGAGATTTCGAGAACGACTGGAGGGAAGATGATGTCTCTTTGGCGAATGGAGCCGAACGGATTCGAGGGCGAACACCGGTGGTGTGCCACACAATCAATGGTTTGTGGGTATCGGCGATCGAGGCGCTCGGTTTGGGGAACTAATGGAGGGCCGGAGGAGTGATCGAGCTGGAGTTACGCAGCCACATTGAATCCCGCGAACTCGCCCACGGGTGAGTCCCTAATTATGTCACAATTAGGTGAACGACATCTCACGGAAGACTGAGTTTCTGTACAGATGAAAATTAAATGGGAAGAATTACAGAGCCCGCTTTCGGATGATATACGTGGCTAAAAAATTGGAAGCGGATAAGGAAAAAAGGTTTTGCCACAAAAGGAGCTAGTTGAGAAGAGAGTTAGTTTATTACGAAGAACTAAAAAGACTTAGTATATTCCCACGCTTGATTTATTTCACCGACCGAGTTTCCGGCACCGAGTGCCAATTTAAATGTATCGTCCGTAAGTGACCCAACACGATTGTAATCAATGGGGACATATAGGCATACAGGGCAAATATATATCCTCAAGGCATGTATTTATGTGTTCCGTAAACGAACTCTCTTCAGCGTTGACGTAAATATATGCATGAAATCTGGTTAAACACTTAACTTAATATACAAAACACAAAGGCAGGAATAAATTCGCGCAACCAGTCTGAAGATAAATGACCAGTAAATGAGGACGAATTTGTTTAATGACTTGAGTTGGCGCTGAAATTCACTAAAATGTAGATACCACATACGGTCAATGTATCACACAATTTTCACCTTTTTTTGAATGCCAAAATGTGCAAGTAAAAATAGTGTATTAACATGATTATTTTGATGCGAGGATCCATTTATGTAGTTCTTTAAAGCCCACATCGTTTGATAAAAAAGCGCGAGAGTCCAATGCCATTCTAAAAGCTTTGAGTTAATTTCAATAATTGTCTTCGGCTCCAGAAGATTCTTAACAGTCTCCCGCCTTAAAAAATTATATACGATATTTGACTTAGATTCTGTTAGAGCTGAGGAAAGATCATTAATATGGGACTTGGTGCGCCTGGCCATCTCAATGACCTTGAGAGACTCTTAGTTACCTTAAATACCCCTCTGAGCCTTCTTTCATCTTGGAAAAACGATTAAATAAATCTAAAGAGCATTCATTGAAAATTATCCAAATCATTAATTATGACTTTCTTCGATGGCTCCCTATATACCTGAGAGTTTCGTGGCCTGATTAGTTTGAATAATATCTCTCCTCGACTTTCAAATTGCATTTGCCCACCACCTGGCTATTGAACTCATTAATGCTTTAAAATACTCCAGTCATGCATTGTAGCCCTATCCCTTAATAGTGTTTCTAATTTTGATTTCCCGTGAATGCTTGTACCGTTAGCATTCAAATTTCCTTAATCTCATTTTTACTGTTAATTTTGAAGCAATTGTGGTTGAAGCTAAGGGCAGCTGCAGCCACTTATCCTGTCACAAACGGATGATTAAGGGAACTAAGAATGGTGGAGACAGAATAAGATGGGAAAGCCGCATACGTTAGCATAATCTCAACCCGGAGTAGAAGATTAACATTTATATGTACATGTGTACACCGGTCGGCACGTGGTGCTTTCTAATCAATACATTCAGTTAGTTAGTTTGGAACATCCAAAAAAAGTTAATTTGTATACAATGAATCCTAGAAATCTTCAATGTAAAAAAATTGAGCGTCAAAATAATTCCGTCGAGCTGACCGTTTCATAGATCAGGCGCCCATATTGAAGATTTGCTTTCACATAGCGTTATACTTTAATCTATTAATGAATTAATGTCACTCATTTAATATCCATTCAAGTCTCAGAAATATACAAAATTGACCTCCTGCTGTTTTGAATTTTAATTTCACAGAACTTAAAATTAAAATCAATCTTGATAGTTAGGAAGCGATAAGGTGTTCTGAGAGGATCTTTATCAGTTTTGTATCATTCTTGAGATACTAGGTAAATATGGGTTTCCAAAAGTATCCAAAAGTGCGTATTGTTTTTATTAATTGTTGAAGCAGTCTAGAGATAGAAAAATGTAGGTTTCAGTTGGAACCTGAAAGCTATTTCTCAAAGTTGTGGTTGGTTGACTGGAATTTTATGACAAAAATATAAACTTGTGTTGTTTCTTTGAAGGGTTTCTGCCTGTGATTTTTCGTGACCACCTTGATTTTGTGATCCATCGCATTCCTATGGAGCCGTATGATTCATTTTTTTACGTAACGCACAGCATGGGAAGCACGTGAACTTCACCATCAAATACGCATCCTATAAGTCCGCCGGTATTTTTATGATTTCACGAGTATCTCTCCTTTTTTCCTTTTCTCTCCCTTCCGCTCTCTCTCTCCTATTCACACTTCCCCTCTTCCCGTCTCCCTCCCTCGCCGAAACCCTAAAAAGTGTTCATTTCAATCCTCCAGTACCCACGACGGCCAGCCTTCCCCTCCTTTCTTTCGAATTCTCTCATCTTCTCTGTTCTCTCTTCCTGCCTCCTCCCCTTTCTCTCTCTCTCTCTCCCTTTTCGGATTCGCTTTTCCTTTCCTCTTGCCCTTCGTTCTCTCTCTCATTGCTCTCCGCCTCCCTTTTGCTTCGTCGTTTCATTTTCCCCGCACCGGCGTGGCGCTATCAATCATCCGAGGGGAGCGGGGCAAGGGACGGGTGGGGGGGCGGAAGGAAGGGGTAAGGCGGTAGGTTTGCCAACTCTTAAATAGTTGATTCCGTGAGAGGTATCCGGCTCAAGGGTGGAATAAATCCCGGAGGTTCCAAGAGAGATCTTGTTTAATGAAAAATGACCGCTCAAGGTGAAGTGAAATGTGAATGGTATATTCTTTTTAAAAAAATTCCCGAAAAGCATAAATCGGCTACAAAATCATATAATGTAAGAAAATTTCAAGCTTGGGTTGTTAGAGTGGATCCATATTTAAACGGTGACCTGCTATATTCAAGCGGTTCCAGTTGATTCATGGTTTTGGCATGCGGAACATAACGATGTGCATGAAAATGACAGTGGTGTTTTACATCATGACCGGTAGTGAATGAAAACAATTCAGCAATGGAATTGGGTAAAAATTCGTCTGAACATAAAGAGATTGGATATTTTTATTGAAAGTTCAGACCAAATAATAGCTTGGCATAGTCGATTTCGATTGGGTACTAGTATAATACTATTTCGCCAAATATAATGAATATGATTCGGCTGAGAGCATGGAAATTCATAGAAAATAGAGACATGACTGTCTTATCTAAATTTTTAAAAGAAAATATGACTTATCTTTTCCCAATATGCAAGCTAAAAAACAAGCATGCAAAAAAATAATGATTCGCTACGGTGCCCCGGAAACCACAGCCAGGGTGCGTAGCAGGGGATGACTCCAGGCTAGGCAATTCAAATTAAAATCAAATTTTTCGTCATTAAAAGGTTAGCCACAAATAGAAATATTGAATATTTCAAATAATGGGAATATTAAAAAAAATAATATGCAATCGTTATATTGTTCACAATCGTTTATATTATTAGACCGACGCTTTTCCTTGCCACGTCCACTTATAACCATCAGTTTAGTTGATTAACCGACATTACACTCTTCACGCCAATATCGTAACACCCCTTAATTGGAATTCAATTAACGTTTTGTACCCAATCGCGTCGACTCATGAATACCCTACCCTTAATTTTTAACATAGCTTAATGTGACTTTGAGCTATTGACCCTGCGTCATAACTTTAACGTTAAATGTCAGTACCACTCAACATTCAACTTTGAATCGCCATATGCTTCGGTTCTTTCAACTAAACCGTGTTCCCTCACAAACCCTCGGTGGGAATGCGTTTTTTGGGCGGGAGAAAAGCGTAATCCTCGCCCATAAAATAGTCATATTACATTCCAAAAATCTTTGGGAAGGGCATGCAAATGAATACAGTATACATGTATGCAAATAATTCTGTGCATAAACTTAGGCTTCGAACTGAGTATTAAGGGAATCGTGAACCGATGTAAAATTTATTCACACTAAATATTGTTTACGTGAAAAATATTCTCTGAGTCATTCAACGGTTCATGGTAGAAAGGGACCGAAGAAACTGATTTACGAGCGAGAACACAAAATATTTTCCCAACAGGTTCTATTCCCATAAAAAATTATTCCCTAGTATGACAAGCCCTGGCGTCCATTTCCGTAATTCGATATCAGTGATCTGATCGTCAAAATATAACTGATTGAACTTTAGGGTAAACCCATTCTCTGAGAATCTATTCGAAAATTTCAATATTCAACGTTAAATATTCTGTCCTATAAATGTTTTCAACCTAGAACAACACTACACTCTAGTGTTCATATTCAACATAGTGGTATTAAAATCTTGCCGTAACATTTTTCAAGACTCCTATGCGTGGTATACCTTCTTGGCGTGACGGATGAAAATCTTACCAGCCGCAACCTAGTGTATGCATTATTAATAATCAAGAACAAGGGAACAACTGTTCCTAACTCGGAGCCATTCCTACCGGCCACACCTTCAGGTATGCTTGCGAAACTTATGGATTTTTCCACGCCCACGTAGTTCAAGTCAGTTCGGTGTGCTGAGAAGCCAGTACTAATCGTACCGCGGTACGATTCAGAACCTTTGGATCCGTTGGCCGAGATTACTTTCCGAATTCCGGGGGAAGAGGTTTTCCAGAGTTGGCAACCCTGGTATGAGAGGACGGGAGAGGGGGGGGAGAGAGAGAGAGAGAGGCCTGGTGTGATAACGGCGAGGGTGAGGTTAATGCGGACGGCGGAAAGAGGGTGGGGAGCTATCTCTCCAGGAACCCTCTTTCCTCCCTTCACTCCCACACCCACTCATTTCTCTCCCCGTTCCAACGTCCCTCAACCACCGCGTCTCGCGTCACCCCTCCTCCTCCCCCCGCCCACCGCCACCACCTCGGACTCCCTCGCCTCGCCCTCCTCCAACGGACAGAGAGTGAAGGAAGGAGTGCGAGGGAAAATTAGGGGAACGATTCCGAGGGGAGAGGATGGGATTTAAGGGATTAACCTTTACTTCCATTAATCTAGGAAATAATAAGGGCCAGGGTAACACCGAAGCGCCAGGAATACTGCACCGTATAAATCTTGCGTTAGAGTATTCGTTTTCTGCACGAGTCTCTTCGCAAGAAATTCTGAAACGTTTTTATTCCCACCTAGAGATTTGTAATACATGTGTAATTCTTCCTTGTCCTTTAGGGCCCTTGGAAAATTAATGATATCAGCTTTTAAAAAAATAGTTTGAATCGCGGGAACTAATCGCCGAAATGTGAATCAAATTCCCATTAAATACCTTGGAACGCAATTTTTTTAATTGTGAAGGTTGTGGATGAAATAATTTAATAATGTGAGGCAAAGCGAAAGCTGAAACAAAAGACAAAACGAGACAATGACTAAAGGAGTCCCTGATAGTATAAACGAAGGAAATATAGAGAATAGAATAAACAGGGGAATGAAATGTATTATGGTGCCGTTACGTATCCAAGCGTTTGGCGCATGGCATAGTATGAAGTACGGCTCAACATGGTAAGGATATTGCAGTATCCTCTTCCATACTGTGCTATACTATATTCGGTTGATAGCTCACAAAAACCTGTATGTTTCCTCGCGCATCTTGGCCTGGTCCTAATCCTACAAGAAAAGGGCTTCTTTGAATTATCATAATATTTTCTATTAATGCTGCTGACAGGATCTGAAATAGAAACTTTCCTCTATATCAATATGGAGAGGAAATTTGTGAAAAAAATTATTGCCTTCAAGGTAACGCTGGCTTGAAAAAACAGCCCAAGGTTCAAGCAAAAATAAATTGATTAGGTTACTTTTTAAATATTTACTAGGTCATTTTTAAATATCCTCTCCTTTAGTGAAACATGAAATGCGTCATGGGAATTCTAAGTTATCCAATAGCCACGATGGTAATTTAAACCTTCATTGCGGTTAGGCATTCATTTGACTCTATTTGACACCCATTTCGATGTAAAATTGAATTTTAAAGTACAGGTAAAAGGATTTTTTTTGGGTTACACAATCATGGTGTGTAAACGGTGATACTACTCAAATGTGGAATCGTATTACTTGTCATCGTTATTTTGACATTTCTACGGAATTAATATAGCCAGCTATGAATTTCACAAGTTATGGTTGCCATCAGGAGGGAGTTAATTCTTTTTCGCTACTGTGAATTTATCCAAAAAAATTATCAAGATGAGAGAGTTTATCTTTTGCGACTATTCATTTCCATTAAATTCCTGCAAAACTACGTGGATAAGAAATGTACGCAACTATCACAGCTATTTTTATTATTTAACACAGTATGTGTCTTGGAGGCAACTTTTCTACATGCTTTTTCTTAATAGGTCATAAAATGACCTGAACTGCTCGTGTCATTTCCCGTAAGATTTTACGAGCACTGCTGTACGTCATTTTGTCCCTTAAAAAGAACAAGAGTTAACTAATTCGCACTCGGTAGCGTCATGAAATTTGCATAACAAATTCTACTTAAAGCTACTACTTCGTTTCACCAAAAAATAACTTCCGTTACTAGCGGCCTTGGAAGAGTTTCTTAAAGGAGGATTGGAATTTATGAGCCCTTTGATACCTTGTTATATGCAATTTAAAATCTTTTCGATTACATTTAGTTAGATTTAGATAATTTATAATACTATCAAATTATTCTTATTATTAGAGAGCTTTTGCGCTCGATTTTCTAGTCCCTAACCTATAGGGTTAGGCGCACAGGCCTTTGAGTTTTATAAACAGGTGCTTGGTCTTTGAAACATTTACCTATTTCGTAGGATGTATTAAATCATAGGACTGATGTTAGGGAGGTAAGAATTATCTCATTCGAGATCGTTATAAAGCGTATAAATACTGTAAGGTTAAAATATGTATTAGAATTTATGATTTAAAAGGAAACGGCGAAAGGATGCCAATGTATGCATAAATATTTATCACATGTACATTACCTTCATATAGGCGAAAACTAGCATATACTGCCTATAATATTTAGCTGATTTGAATTTTATTTTCAACGTAGTACTTTAAGGATTAATACAAGAGAATTTAGAATGGTTTCAGGCGTCACTTTGTGGAAGCGATTCATTTCAGAAAATAAATACTTGGTATATATATATATATATATTTGTCCTACCCAACCGCCCTCTCCCACCCGGACGCCATACACAACCGCCTTCTCCCCCTCCCCCCAAACGTGCACAAAAGTTTCCCTTCTCTTTCCCCTCCTCCCACTTCTCAAACACCTTCCCCATCCTCTTCTCTGTCTACTATATAAAGCTCTGTGTCTTTCTGTACTATACCTGATGATGACTTTGTAAGTCGAAACCCGGATCGTGTTTAATAAAAAATATATGTGGAATAACCAAGTATTTATTTTCTGAGACATGAGAATTTACCAGCTCCATACGTAACGCATGTTTTCAACCTAACTTCTCTCAGATTCCTTCACATTCCATTGTTATTCCATGCCTCTCCTTTGCTCCATCAGCTCACCGAATGTTTTTTTCGCCAGGAATGAAAATTTTTCCGCCACGTATTCCAACAAATACTTCCTATTGGAGTAAGCGAATTAAATCTGATATTAAAACCTGATAAAATGTGCCTATTTTCACCTCGCAAAAAATAGATTAATGTATAATCACCCGGTTTCCCATCGATGATCCCCGAAAAAACTCTCCCAATGCACTATGGTCACAAAAATCTCACCACTTAGCCATCAAATTTGCCGCCGTTACATCAACGATAGAATTTTACCGCTGCACGAGGGCGCACCGGTTGCTTCTGTGAAATTTCATTCCACAGGAGAACGGCTAGGGCGAGTGATTTCCGATGGAATTCTTCCTCCCGACCCACAGACGCCCTTTCCAGGACAAGGGTCCTCCCTTCAATCAGCTCGGGCGGTTAGCCTCGGAGAGTACTTTCGCCTACATCCACCCCCTGCGGGACCCTTAGCAATCGAGCGAGAGAGCCTGAAGAGTGAGAGAGTAGCCGGAGTAAGAATTATGATTGGCTCTATCCGTCGATAGCGATAACCATCCTGCGCACACACACACACCCACACGCACACACTTCCTCCAGCCAGCCCCCCCCCCGGCCCCCACCCGAGACAAAATGGCTTCGCCACCGTGTGTTCAAGGGGCAGAGAGCGTTCCTCACTTTTTTCCTGCCGCATCAACCAATCTGGAGAGTGAGGGAGAGATAAGGCTCGTGAGCACAGGGGGGGAGGAGGGCTCCACTTAAAAAATATTTTTTCTCTTACCTTCCTCTCTCCCTCACCCCATATCGCCTCCAGATGATAAAAAAAGAAGAGAAATGAAAGCACGGAGGGGGAGGAGGATTCAAAAGGGTTTCTCCAACCCCGCGGATCATATAAGCTTCGCCTTCCCTCCACCCCCAAAAACCCTGAATAGCGGGGAGCCGGGTCCACTGGCGGGAAGGGGAGAAAAGGCCCCCCCGCTGTCCTTTCATTCGCGACGAAAACTCACTCACTCTCTCACTCTCATGCAAGGATTCTTTCCCAAGGTCGCGATGCTCAATTTGTCGCCCTCAATGCGGTAGCTGGCCCATCCCAACAACCCCCATCCTCCCACCACACCTCTTTTATTCCCTGATTAATCTGATGTCAACCGTAAGCAAGAGAGGAGGGAATTCATTTCTTAGTCTACTCACCCACCTTCTTTAACCCTCCTCCAACTCTCCCCCCCCCCCCCCGGGGAGCCTCTCCTGGTCTCTTTTCTTTTAAATTTTGGAGTGTCCTCCAATTATCTGAAAAATTGCTCCCTTTGAAATTCATGATCACACACTTTTGTGTCACTGAGGTGTGGAGGTGACTTGCTTCACATTTTTTATCGTAGCTGTGCTGAATACGTGGACCCCTCGCGATCTTCGGCAAGAGGAGGATCCCGACTCGGCATGCGAAAGGATAACTTGCAGGAAAACATTGAGCGAAAGAAGACTATCAAGTACGAGGGTATGCTCGAATACTCGTCAAATGCCGTATGAGAACCGAGCTCGTGATTATCATCCGTTGGGGGTTTAGGTAAACATAGAGGATAAGAAAACCCCTAGTAGTGGAGGTAAAAATGATGCAGTTCCCCCTTTGTAAGGTAACTCTCAGCCGCTGATGTCATGTACACCAAAAATAAACAATCATATCGCTGACCTTGGGGTTCAAATTTCACAGGATGAATTGATATCCCTTTGAGAATTCTGTAGATGACTTTGAATTACTCTAATTTTTAACCAATTGCTCCTAAAATTTAATGTGACTCGAATATATTCGTATAAATTTCACTGCGACTCTTCATTGCTATATTTTTTCTTACAAATGACTCTTAAGGTAAACCAATGTTCATGTGAATTAATTTAATTTGATTTTCAACTGGATTAAGATCTCCATCTCCGGCGACGTTTCAATAACCAACTTGCACATCGTCTTCAGAGCTTTTCAAGCAGAGGTCCTTAGGAAGATATGCCAAATGTCGTCGGAGATGGAGAGTTTAATCTGGTGGAGGACACAAGACGAATTTACTCAGCAAACTATTCATAAATGCACCATATCTAATGCTCTGTACACTAAAAACAGTTTCTGAAAATGGTCTAAAATAATTTAGTATGATTTTAAGACGTTTAAATTTAACTTTTAAAGATATAATGCTTCTTACGGTACACAAATAAAGTGCGCCGGATTCGACGAGAGGCCTTTCAAAATATTTTACGCAGTGTAGATGACAAATTTCACTCAAGTTTAGGAGTATGGAAAAATTATCTAAAGCCACCAATCAAGTGATACTTGAATCATAATTTATATACGACGTTTTTTCACTTTCCTTATATCCCACTCGATAAGATATCTAAAACTAATGATTCCTCTAATCGCAATATGAAAATGACAATAAGAAAATAGTGTTGAAATTCCAGTGATTTGATGAATTACAGATGTATTCTTTTATTGTGCTATTTGTGAGTTAAACAAAAAGGAAAGCTTTTTTCAGTAATTTTTAGGGAAATTGCCCGTCAAAATTAAGAATCCCTTTGATCAAGTTGGTCAAAGTATTCATATTTGATCATTTTAATTGTTTTTGATTCCATTTGGCTTATTGAGAGTTTTGAAATATAGTTTCCTCCGTTAATTAATCATTGATGAATCTAATTTCATTAACTCATCAAATATTTATGGTAATGGTGAAATTAAGTAAACAAGATCAAAGTATCCTTTAAAATTTCTTTTGCCAATTATGAAACGTGCTGTCAAGTAATTTTGGACAAAAAATATTCATGGTCGAAAACCAATAGATTGTTGAATCGAATCTTTTGAAACTAAATCAAGTAATGGTGAGAAGTAATCAGAGAGTTAATGTCCATTATTATTAACCGCAAAAACAAGAACTTAGTTAAAAAGAAACTATGTTTATAGTCACTGTTGTTAGGAAATATAGCTAAGAGAAGGTATTATTGAAATGTTTTTTAATTGATTTGATAGCGGTCGGAAAACGGTTAATTGACTTCAAGCAATGGGTTATTATATGAGTATAGTTCGAATTACCTTCTATAAACGTTCAAATATTAATCGAAGAAATACTCTCTTGTTTTACGCACTAATACGTATGTCGCTATCACGCAACCAGTCTAATGCTAATTTTTTAAGCGATGCTATTTTGCGGTGTTATGCGATGCCATGTTGTAGTACTATGCTGCGGTGTTTTTGCGCTATGCTGCCGTAAGATCATCAGTCGGTTCTTTCTTTATGGCTCTCTGTGATTCATTTTATCCTTTGAATGGTAGACCCGCCCACTGCTGTTCCGATGGCTTAGCTATTCTCCATAGTTTGGGGTAAATGGCGGGGATGACGAACCGCTAACGGGAAAAAGTTTTCGCTCAAATGTTTCGAATATCTCGACGCTGAGTTTTGCGATTGCCGCGGGGAAAATGTGCTCCGTAACATGCATGCTTTATGATCAGGGATGCATTCCCTTCCCACCGCACTGCAATCTCATCCTCCTCGTTCCCTTCTCAGGCCATGCGGTATGCCGGGCACCCCGTGCGCTCAGAAGCCGACGGGTGAAAATAAAGAAACTCGGGTTGCGCTCGGGCGAAGTTCACCGTGAATTCAAAAGCGGTCTCGGGAGGTGGGTGGGAGAGAAATAGATACGCTTTGAGTTCTTCGAAATGGTCCCTCCCACCCACACACACACACACTATCAAGAACGCACTCTGGTAAATTCCTCCGACTTCTTCGCATTCCCCTAATGGTCAGTGGGCACCCGCGAATGCGGGACGGATGCACGCCCTCATTTTTTTTCACACGGCCCCTTCATAAAATTCGTACGTGCGGTATTCCTGGACGCTTCGCGACGGGTTCTGGAAAATGTCTCTCCCCCGTCCGGAGCCATCTTCGCTCACACGAAACACGACGAGAGATAAACGACAAATTTTATATGATATGACCCGCTTGATAGCATATTTCTTCTCCCGCGTCCGAATATAGGGGCAAAATAGTCGACGGGAGACACGAGGAATGTCCCGGATCGAATCCCGGAGATGTCTGTTAATGTCCACGGAATGTTCGGGCTCAGCACAATCCTTTAATTGGGAAAATAGGCGTCATAGAGTATGTTGAATGCGTGAATTCACTTTCCGCGGGGTTTGTGCGAGTCAAGAGGTTTCACATTTACCCATCATGCCAGAAACCTTCGGTTCTAGTAGTGATATTTATTGGAGGAGGTGAATGGTAGCCGGGGTCATCTGCACCTTTGGGGATAGGTAAGATCAATTAGAGGTGGGATTTTCAGAAAATGGAAGAAGGGTGGAGCAAAACCTGGCGTCGGCATTGTTCTACTCTTAAAGAAAAGTGTCAAGAGGTCACACAACCGACGGACGGCGTAGACACTAGACGTTCTTTCCACATAGCATCCATATGTATGAGGATCGGGATAAGTAAAAAAAATCTGCCATCGACGGGAATCAAACCCCAAGCCCTCGAGGTCCCAGAATCCTAGTCAGTGAACTAATCCGATCCCCGACCCACTCTTGGATTTATTGCTATGCTCCTTAGGTATTTCTGCTCTCTTAAATGAGAACGAAACCGCTGTTTTCTCACGGCGTATGGTTCACTCCTGGTCTAGATGAACTTCGCCACAATATGCGTTTGAACGATTGGGATGCAATTTAAATGAAAAACACACTAATCGTGAAGAGCATGCGTTTCTCTCAATATTGGTAATACCTGAGGTTACAACGCGTGAGGTTTGTCCGGGCGATTGACGAAAAGCGGCGCTCACACACCTATGTGTTCCTCGCCTATTGTGAGATCTTGTATTCCCAAAATTTTCCCGGTTTTTCCCTCGCAAGTCTCTCCCTATTCGACACGTCACAATAACGCCTCTGAGGGACCCATTCACTCTACTGGTTTTCCTACATCCAATTCACTCTTTCCCTCGTCCTGCAAGCCTTCAGCCAGTTATTATTAATGGAGATCAAGAAACTGCGGGAGATGCCGCGACAGTAACTTTTAACTGAGTTATCCGCAAGATGTGCCTTGCGATGCAACAATTTCATTGTGCAAAAATCATTCGCCTTCCCGATCAAGGCCCTTTTTACGCCCAGGAATGGTTGCATTTGTAACTAATAGGGACGTAATTTATTTGTTGAATAACTAGTAATATTCATTTGGCTAAGCCGTTAAATTACAGCCAGGAGTAAAAACAATATTCACGGAAAAAGAGACCGCATCGGTCGATAGGGATTTTAGAATAAAGATGACACATATCCGCACTTTTCGTATCACTATCAACTTGCGTGTTTGGATTTCATTGGGATACTTAATATGTAACATATGTGAGGGTAACATTATGCTGTCTAACTTCTAAATTCCTCATACTTTTTGGGCATACTTTTGCCAAATATGGGATAAAAACTTGGGATGTTTTTTTATGAAGCCAAAAATCACGTACAACTAATTAAGGTGAACTGCGGAAAACTTTTAAACCAATATTTTACTCATATTTAATCACTGAAGGAAACCGATTGCAAAATCACTGGATAAAGAGTATTTTGCTGGCGAGACCTGAATTACGTTGGAAATATTGCTGTATTCAGCTATCAGGTGCATAACAGTTTTTAAGGTAGGGTCACCAGAAAAAAAGTGTTGCTAATTTAAGTTAAATTAATTAAATAAATTAAACTATATGAGAGACATTAAAAGAGGGGATGAATTCTCATTGTTCGAGCGTGGACTCTTGTATAAATATGATGCTAACCATTCCTTTTTACTTTTAAGATATGTTCTATATGCCTTGTACAGCTTACTCATCTTTTAAAGGAGGGATTTTTCGACTGAACAGCCATAATGGAAGCGATGCATACATAGCTATTGATTCTGAAAAATGTAGGCACATCGCTTATGTTAACGTGAATAAATATTTATCTTCAAGAAGAATGAATAGCAGAAATTATATTATTTTTTCGTTCTAAAGTGTGGAATATTAATCGTATCATAATGACTAATAATTGTTCGGCAAAGGACAAATTATTTCATCCAAAAATAATAAAAAAGTCACCGCAAGAATTCGACCAACCACTTTTGTCTCGGCTGTCACGACGTAGGATGGAACTTGACGGCGTACATTTTTCTCCCTCACGGAATTTTATGTTCGCATCACCTGATGTATTTAACCGCCAACACATTCGTTAGCTCTAGATAGTATTGAGTTTTCAATTTTTCATGTTATCACATATTTAATCCGAACATAAGGGAAGGCTATTTTCACACCCGTCCCCCACCCACTCTCGCTCTTCTACACTCCCGCGATTTTTTTTTGCAATCGCCCGCCGTAACTCCAAATACAAAAGTAATACTTTTGCATGCGCTGATATAACCTTTGCATTCTAGAAAGTTAATGGGCAAAAGGTCACTCGCCCCCGTGCGCTAGAGAGAGAAGTGCGTCGTTCAAACCTTTCTCCCGGCGGCCTACTGAGAACGAGAGACAGGGTGGGAAGGTGGGGGGGGAAGAGAGTGAGAAGGGAGGTGGAAAGAGATCGCGCTTAATCCCATATTCCTGTGACACCTGATGATTTTTCCCTCCGCGCAAAAAAAATAAAGGAGCTCCGTTGGAAGCGCAGCGAAATACGAGGTAGAGATAACCATTCGGATCTCTGTTGAGCTAGACGTCACACGAGGCCAATTTCAACTATCGGATGAGAGAGGCAGCTCCATCAGCTACTTCATAAGGAAAGATTCCACGGTAAATATCCCCCCTTCCATCGTTTCCCCGTTTTCTTTTTCTCTCTCGGAGAGAAAGGGAGAGAGAGCTCTCCGCGTCATCCATTCCGTAATCTCTCGCGGCGATCGCGTGAATGGCGATTCGGAGCCGCGCTTTCCGCATGGAAAAAAGAGGCGCGGTTTTCTGCGATACTCTTTCAACGAAACCCTTTCCGACTGTTTTTTTTCCACTTAATGAAATGCATCTTGGTGAAACTTTAATGCGCCAAATTGCTTCTTATCGAGGAAGTTATTCCCCGTGTTTGCCAAAACTTTCAATTAGTCAATACTCTTCGTCTACCCGCGTTTATTTAAACTTTAGATCTTTCGGAACGAGCGGCGAGATTTTGCATTAAACACGCTGTGGATATGAGCTCGATAGAGAGGAAAACAGCTGAAGCCCATGTTGAGTGACATAATGATGACTGTCACGATCAAGGTAACAAGGTTTTGCCACAAAATAACAAGTCACCAAGTGTTCAGGAATTGTTTTGGATGAGGCTAAATCAGAGTGTCGGGGACATTAAAAGAAGAATTGCACAGGGCAAAGAAGCGTTCACAAAGATGCGAGAGTGGATGACAGGCACCTAAAGTAAATATTTAAAGAAAATACGGGTGAAAACTTTTATATGGACAGTCAATTTGTATCGCTAGGAAATGTGGTTATTGATACACGAGGATAGCCGTAGATTCAAGTTTTTTTATATGTATGCGTGGAGGAAAATACATAGAATAAATTGGACGGAAAGGAAAACAAACAATGTATCTCTAGACATGGCATGAAAGAAAGACGGTGGTTGGGAGAAATATGAAGAAGTCAGGACAAGTGGATTCGCGAGATACTGAGAGAGGAAATGATATGCAGAAGACTAGTAAGTGAGGGGAGAATGCTGGGAAAGTAAGGTGGAGGTAGGGAAGTAATAAGCATATTGGATTTAATTATGGGGGTAGAGAGGACGCCGGGCTAAAGAATAAGTTCTTTTAATATCCAAAATGGGGCATAAGAATATTTTTGTCGCATCAGCTACGGCTTAGGATACAAGTAGTGGGTAGAGTCAGGGCCCATAAAAACCTATCCAAAGCCGATTGACTCCTACTAATAAGACGTAAATATGAAAAGACTTAAATGAACGGTTCAAAACCTACCTCCATTGTTACAATGTAACAAAATACGGAAACATCCAAAATGCAGATGATAGCTAACAATTCGTTTGAATTGCAGTTTGCTCGAATGGCTGCTATTAAATAATCACGCACGCATAAATACTTGGTTCATTTTTATTCTAATTAAGAATTTAAAGTTTCCGTGGGGTAGGGTATCGTGCATTGAGTCTCATTTCATACCTTTTTTAGTCCTCTCTCATCTCGTTTAGTTAACCAACGAAGTCTTCATGCACATAGTCGTTCAAGCTGTATCAAAGACCAGGTTCAACTTAATACTTTACTTAATTCAGCTTAACCACGCGAAAAATATTCAGATCTCGTAGTTGACAGTGTATCAAATCGGACTTACACGGTTCTTATTTTAGTACTGTAATCGGTATTGAATTGAAGGTATTGAAAATCAAATCGTTTGAAGGATAAATCGTACTCGATAGATGATTTGATTTCAAGTTTCAACTCAGAAAATAAGGAGTAAGTATGATACTTACTTTATATCCGATTCTTAAATCCAGCTACAAATAAATGATATAAATATCATTCCCCTTATGCTTGGAAATTACTAAAACCAGAATGTTGATACTTCTGTTACTTCTAAATATAATTTTCCAGTATACGTTAACGTTTTTCTCAATATCAATGCCAAGAGTCCATGGCCGTCGAGAAAGTTTTTTTAGGTGCTTCTTTTGAACACTAGAAAATTTCTGATGGTCCGGAGCTTATTGGGTTTGAAGTCACACGACGTCCGACGCCTTATTTGAACTGTCGCACCCACGAACGCTCATTTTACGCTGCCATCACACAATCCTCGCGTTTATCACTAAATTGACGATGAATATCGATGGGTGTCAAATCACGAAAGTGGAGAAAACTGAATATTTCTCGCTGTCATTGTATGCTAAAAAAAACGCCAATTTAAGCACGAAAATTGCCTTTAACTCTAACAGCAGCTATACGAACACTGTGCCCTGCACGGTGCAGCTATCAATGTTTTATATTTATGAAAAGTGCTCGTGTATTTCAAGCACAATCCCATCTTTCTATCTTGTCTCGATATTGTGAAAAAATTGGGATACATTAAAACTTGTTTGCATTTCGTTAGTGAGAAACTTCTGGTGAGCCCATCGGAGTGGATGAAGAAGGCTGGTTGTGTATCACTCACTGCAATGGGTCGGCTCGATTACTTCACCGGGGTGCCTAGCCTGATCAAGCACCCAGCTAACAATTAGAAGGCCAAGATTGGCTCCTTGGACGCACTATTATACGAGGGTCTCCCCTCCCTCTTTCCGGCAACCGGGATCTTTTTCGTCACCCTTCGGTGGAGTAATGGGGGCATGGGGCGAGCGTACGGATGGCAGACTTCAAACGTTTACCTCTTTGAACAGGAACCGGGGTCTCTTCTCATCGACCCTAACCGAATTTAGTCAGTAGGTTGGTCACAGCGGGCATCTGTGATAGTATGTACAGCATTTCAAAGTGGGTTGTGAATGAAAAAAAGTTGTTTCTCAAAGGGATCTAGAATGTCGATGGAATGTGGAAGGAAGGGGAGGAAGTCTGAAGTGATTTGTTTCTTCTCACTGCTATGCGCTAAGTTCATAGTCCCAAGCAATTAGGAGACATCTGTGAAAAGTTTACATTGGGCGCCTTTGCTTGAGGGTTGAAATTTGTCATGAAAGATTAAGACCTGTAAGATATTCACTTATAGATAACACTCTTCAAGTTATTACCTAAACTATTTAATATGATACGTCAATCACCTACGACATACGAGGACGGTTCAATAAGTACCCGTGTTAGAAATGAAAAAACTTTTTTTTTTATTTTTCCACATAGTCCCCTATTAGAAAGATACACT
The DNA here is from genome assembly GCF_022747635.1 of Hetaerina americana. Classification (NCBI taxonomy): domain Eukaryota; kingdom Metazoa; phylum Arthropoda; class Insecta; order Odonata; family Calopterygidae; genus Hetaerina; species Hetaerina americana. The sequence goes on from NW_027287095.1 coordinate 34,053,325, forward strand.
TCTCCCAACGTTCCGGCCATTTTTTTGACCCCTCTAAAAAAATTGGATTTGTCGAACTCTCCAAAATACGCCTCTGTCTCGGCGATAACTTCCTCGTTTGTGCTAAAATTTTTTCCCGCGAGCCATTTCTTCATGTTAGGGAATAAGATAAAGTCGCAGGAAGCCAGATCGGGTGAATACGGTGGGTGCGGCAGCAATTCATGCAGTTTGGCGGCGACAACTCCGATAGACAGCCGGATCAGCTTTTTGTCCACCGTGAGCAATCTCGTACTTAGCATTCATCATCATCTTCGGTATTTCAATTGGATTGTTTTGCTGCAGATTTCCATTCTTTATCATTTAATTCTCTGAATTTAATGGCCAACATTCAGCATTTTCAGCGTAATTTTCAACGTGTTTAAGCATTAAAGCCGTTTATTTCCGAATCGTGGCTTCTAGAGAAATTTGTAGAGAGTATAGTCACTAAAATCCTACCTTTAAACCCAATTTTTCATTTATTAAATGACCCGAAATCCCTTAGGTAGCAAATTGCGACCATTGTATTGCAGTTGCTCTCATGAAAGGTGGGGGAGGGGGGGAATAAATCATTCTAGAACACGGGTCTCATATTTTTTAGTTGCAGGCCTTGTAAAAATATCATGCACACTGCTTCCAGTCAAGTTAATGCTAAAATTATGTCAGGAGGAGGCAAATATATTACAAAGGAAAACATAAACAATTGATCTGAATTCAAGATGTTCGTTTGAATTATTTGAGGTTGCAATTGATTATTTTCACGGAAAAGTGCTATTTGCAAACAATTGTTATTTCGCTTATGTGATTTTTTAGAGGTACCTGACTACTTACTTTCTGTTAATTTCAATTATAGTTGAGCTAAACATTAAGTGACTGTTATTACACTGGCGTTGGTTTGAAAACATTTCAATTGTAACGTATATACTTTAAAATGCAACATGCATTTATGCAATTATTTACTATCCTTCAAATATTTAAACGGTTTCTTTTCCTAATATATAAATCAAATATATATCTTTCAAGAAGGGACATTAATTAGGTGTAAATAAATGTAATTTCATTCAACGCACAGAACTAACTGAGCCGACATGAAAAGTGCATGAATTTAATCAAAGAATGTCAGTTATATCGTATAGCTATTAAATCATATAACTAACTAAACCATTGTTAGTTTATTTAAATATCTAAGTTAAATTAGCAGATTTCGTTATATCTGTGATTTTTTTCCGAATTATGATAATTTCTGAAGTTCACTACCAAAGAAAATCAATTGCCGAAATTTTATGATTAGTTAAATTGCACTCAACTGATTGTTCACTGAAACCAATGAAATAAATCATGCTAATTTTTTAATTAATTCTAAACCTCTGTTAATTATAAAGATGTCGTATTCTCAAGTACATTCTTCCTCACCGTTGAGCTATAACTGATCTTAATTCAATTGCTCAAACATCATTTTTTCGCCATGATGATTAGCTTCACAATATTAAAAGAATATAGGATTGAATGCAAAAATTTCAGAGTGTAAAAATCATAGGACGCCTCGATAGCTTAACTGGCTAAAGCACTCGACCGCATATTGAGGGATCTGGGTTCGTCTCCCAGTCAAGGTGAATGATTTTTACACTCTGAAATTGTTGCATTGAATTGCACATAAGCGGATGACTCCGTTAAAAGTTACTTTTGCGGCATCTCCCGCAGTTTCTTTGGAATATAGGATTGGAGTAATAAATAGAGTCTGTGGAAAAAATAACAGTAAATAAACTTGTCGATATTTACCATCAAACTCATTGGATGGATTTTTTTCGTCTTTTTTACATTTTTATGGATAGCCATTACTAACTTCAGCAAAACAACTCCTCCAGCTCTTCTAAATCCTCCCAACCTCTCGGAGAGTTGTAAAATGAACCAACCAACCTCAGCAATTAACTATAAAGAGAGGTAATTGTGTGGCTCATAGTGTGTGAATTTCATAGGTCAATGTAATTGCCCCTTTTAATTTCCCAGAAAGGTCTAGTACATGAAAGATCACACGCCTTAGGTTAGTCTGAGGCTGCCCAGAGGTATTATTAAAGCTGGTCCCTGCAGTCGGCAGTTCAATGCTTTATCCAGTGGTCTGCCACACGTATTATAAATACTCTACGCGATATTAAATGTCAAAAAATACCACCATTGTCTTATAATGAAGAGTAGAATATTCGAAATACCTAGACGGCGAGACTGAACCATAAGGCAGACTGGCGGAGGAGTAACATAAGACAGGAACATTCCACTAGTTCTCAATATTTCCTCAGTTCTCTTTTTTTAGGATTCTTCAAATTTCTCCCCGGTAACTTCCCCCTTTCCCCTAATCGTATAATTTTTTTCGTTCGTCTTCTTCTCAGTCCAGTTAATTTTCACGATTCTCACCCATATCCAAAGTTCTAATCTTCAGCCTATTTCACACATTCGTTAAAGACTACAGTCGCATTTGCAAATATTTAAAACGCGCGCGCTATTGTTGTTGCCAAAGTGGATGATGTAAAAGTATTTACCCTCCCAAAAATTCATGCTGTGGAACCCAGAAAAACGCGATTCCTGCCTCTTTCACGAACCATTGGAGCTGGAGCGTAAGATGCGAAATCGAAAACTTTGACTCGATGGAAAATCACATTTTTGGTAGCCATAGAGACAAGGTGAAAAAAGGCATACACGATTCCACCCATTCATTCGCAAGCACAACTCTGGGTTCCTTATTAAATTCCCAATTAATCTTTTCGCCACAATAAAGGGCTTGCCATGATTTACCTCTTCTCTGAAGCTCCTCTTATTCTGATGCTATGTTTTGCATAGAGTCTTAACTAATGCACCCATTTTTCTCCAAAACCCTGTCTAAAAGTCGTAAATGGGGATGTGCTGGTAGTTGGGTATCAGGAAGTTTTCGAGGTGAAGGTCGTTTTATTTTTTCTCACATCTTGGTCTTCGATGATGCATCTCTCTCTTCGCTCCATCGCCAAGGGTCTAAGCCACCAACGTTGATCATTCACGTCCTAAAAGCAAGTGACGTCGAGCGCTTCGAATACAGTGTTTCGATGCAAACAATAATCTACGCATGTTCCGGCATCGGCGATTGATCGGCCTCCACCGGTCAGGCTCGGGAAACAATGCGCCTCGCGTGTTTTTCTGCCCACCCACTTCGAGTCTCGATTCCGTGAGAAATCCATCCTCCCCACTTCCTAGCGGCGATTTACTCCCCTCTTCCGCAGCACCTATCAGGGAGATGGACACGCAACTTATTAGAGGGTAAAGAATAAGAAATGTCAAAAAGGGACGCCCGTGCTCTCGTTTTCATTCGGGAAAGCGGCGTGGTACCCAATCCATGTGTCAACAATGTCAATTTTTCATCATGAATTTGAGCTATTTATTTTCTGTCGATTCCCTAATTTAACGTCCCACTAACTAATTCTAAATTGAAAAAAATGCATGCTCGAAATAAGGAAGGAAATAAATAATTCAAAATCATAGGGCAAAAGTTAAATGATTTACTATTTTCAGGACATGTTGAATACGCAGATGAAAGAAGATCTTCCCGAAATACCGAATATTTTCTAACGAAAGTCTTGAAATTAATGTATCAAAAAATGTGATACTGAATTTACATGTACTTCCTGGTGTAAGAGAAGGGAAAAATTTTCCACCGACTTTAAATTGAAGAAGTTTTTACGTCATTAGGTCAAGTGGATCGCGCTGGCCCACCTGTGCACCCCATCGGTATCCAGCCCTTATTTTGGGGGTAATGGGAGCTTCGAATATGAGGCGCGAGGGTATTTATTCGAGCTGAGCGAGGAGGAGAAAACACTTCACCGGATATTGGCCGATATTAAAAACGGGTTTCTTTCCCTCCTATCTACTCCTATTCCCTGTCCTCACACCTCCTGCTTCCAGCTCTCCTCTCTCCACCATTTCGGACCCGAAGAGGTTGAGATGAGGGGACATTCATCACGACGTGCGAGATTACACCCTGTCAAATGCCTTTATTGACGTCCAGAGGAGGCTTTCCGCCGCCCTCAAAACTCCCACTCTTCCCGTCCGCAATACACCAATGTCTTTCCTCTCACTCACCCCGCACCCTCTTCCAGACACGCCTCGATGACTCCCTTGTACCCATGAGACCACTATTCTCCCAATCTCTTCCACTCCCTCGATACATTCATTGAGGGAGATGCCCGAAGGTTCTTGAGCCCATCCTACGAATGGATGCTGGCCTATTCCCAGCCAGCCAGCCACAAGGGTTTCTTAACTTACGTTAAGTCGACCGTGGACGGCGACCCCGAGGCCCCTGGGCCCGCGGCATTGTCTCGAGAGGAGCCCTAGGCTCTTTCCCGACTCGGCTGGGAGCGAAGGGGTCACCCGCCATTCGTTGACCTGCGACGCGGCTACACTTGGCGGTCGTAACCCACAAAATGGTCTGGCGGTCCGACTGGCTGGGAATTTCCGACTTCGTCTCCCAACCGAAGTGGTGGGCATTGATGGGGAGACAGGAGACGGCTTTCTTCAGTGCTCTCGGTGGCGCCAGGGGTCAGCGACCTTTTGACAGAGAGGGGGGGAAGGGGGAGCGGTGTTTTTTCGTGATGATCGCGACACATGGCTCAGACTTTTGTGCGCAGAATTATCTTCCGGATATTTCCTGAGGTGTCTTACTTACTGTGATCTCTGCTGTACCGTTTCGGACTCCATTTCGTGAGATATTTAACATCCCAATCATCGAAAATGCGTTATCACCAGTAAAATAAATTTTCCTCCATCCCGGAAGTGGTCATTTTCGTTGATGTCACGGTATTATGCTCTTAAAGGGCCAAGGGTCGAGGATCCTCGACCTTATTGTATCGCTTTCTTAGCTTTTTGAGAACCGAGAGATTCGAGTTTAACTTTTGTCTCCCAAACCACAACTTTAGATAAACCTATATGCCTATTGTGGGGTTAAACCATTCCTAACTTAAACAGTGATCCCAATCCCTCTCGTTCCACTCACCGTGGCCTCATTCCGCGCCCTCACCTTTGATGATCGTCTTGAATTCGCGGAAATTTTTACAGACAAATTTACAACGGAAATCTCATGTTTTCTGGGATTAGTATTGTTTATTCATATGCGGAAAACTTTTCACGATTCGTACTTAGAGTGGCAGAGAAGAAACTCCTAAGAATTGGTACCCAATAGAATTCCGTTCACATTATGGGTTTACTCAGATTTGGTATTATTCGGAGAGATAATGCAGCTAATCTTCACTTTTTGATTAATATTTCTTTTTTATATTTGTCATCTACTTTCTTAGAGAATATATGCCGTTGTATGCCGTTGTAGAGTGTTAATTTAAAACAAGTTAACCTCAATAAAATGGGGAATGTGCCGCATTTCTCGAAGTTTAACTCATTCTATGCATAGAAATTAAGATTATGTTCATTTTCAATCTCTTAGTATTCCTTTCAGGGTTTACAGTTCCATATAAATGAATCCGAAATTTTCGTTAATCGATTAATTAACGGGGTAGCTTATGAGACACATATTTTTATAATACCGAAAATTAAGTACGGAAACATAATTAATAGTTTACCATTTATTCCAAAAATAACTCAAGAGTGAATAATGGAGGAGTACGAGAACACCATCTAATCGGTGCATAGTAGTAATGCTCTAAGCCAGACCAAGTACCTATCAGGACAAAGTGCTATCATAAATATTTTTCTAGCTTGGGGTATTGGATTAGTGTTTCACAACTGTTACTATTTAGTGTCCTCGGAGGGGTAGCCACTGGGTCATTAGCGCGCCATCAGCTGAACGAATATTGCGAAGAAAATCCTTTAAATGCCAGAGTGCAGAGCATCATTGCCCGCTGGAAGATTCAAACCAATGAGCGCAGGGTTGTTCGGTGAGGTCAACTTAAACCAAAATATCCGTGTCCACCTACGTATTAATACGTGATGAGGCACGCTATGAAGTGGAAGGACAATATCAATGATTGGTATTTTTGTATTTCCGTCACAAATATTCATTTGCATGCAGATAGAATTCAAAACAAAAAAATTAATTGAAGCCACAGAGAATAGAGCACCGTGCCCGTTGACCTTTATCAAATCACTATGTAAAAGCTGTAGTTCATGGAGGTGATTTAAAAAAACAAGACCGGTTAATATTTTTCCGAGACTCATTTTATTAATGAATACCCAGCCGTGGCAAATTTTTGAATGAAACTTGTTGACCTCTAGTATTTTTGAAAAATAATTCATGTTTCTGTTCCATTACCTCGATTTAATGGCCTGATAATATTATAATCGCAAATTTAAAATGAGCTTAAGCCCAGGACGAGTTAACTTTGGGCATTTAATGGAAATAATGATGATTTTAGGCCTACAACAATTTGAGAAATTTCCTACTGAGAGTTTAAATATATTCTTATGTTAACGTAAATATCTGGCGGCATTTAATATAATACAAGATTTTAGTAAATGACATTTTTCTATAGAATCGCAAATTGCAGAGAATTGAGTGAATATAAGAGGTGTAAGCCTTGGTCTGAAACGATCAAAAATGGGCAAGTCTATAGTTTAAATCCTATGGAACCGCAAGTCGCAAAGAATCGAGTGAATATAAGAGGTGTAAGCCGTGGACTGAAACGATCAAAAATAGGCAAGGGTGCTCACTTCCACAGAAATCCATTTCAATGGGATGCCATTTTCTGAATTCCATAAAATTTGTATTGTTTTCGGTGGGAACTAGGGCGAATTGAGATGAAATCGTTCGGAAATTTATCATCCCGTCTCTCGACGGTCCCTCTCCACCCATCGACGACGACTCCCTCACCCTGGCTTGAAATCTCATCGCCCTCCCTCCAATCACCTCCCTTCGCGTCGCGTTCCGCTCTCCCCTTCCCCCGCCCCACTTCTCCCACCTCACCGGTGGGGGTGGGGGGCGCCGTTCCTCGAAATTTTATAGAAGTCGGGGGTTGATGCTTAGGACTAATCACAATCCCAACCCGTAAATATCCTCCCTCGCTCTCTCCAACCGTCCGCTCTTTCAAACCCACCCACCTTCTCCCAGTTCCATTCCTTCCCTCTCTCTTTCTCTCTCATTCACTCACTCCCTCATCAAGGAAATCAGTTTCAACTCCGTACCCTCCAACTCTCACCCCTTCCTCCTCCTCCTTCTCCTCCCCCTCTGCATCCCATCCATCGCTGCTCCATCCCTCCTCCACCGTCTCCACAACCACCTTCCCCAACCCCGCCAAAGACTCGCCTTTAATTGCCTTCGGGCGTCGTCACTACCGTATCGATTTCTTAGTCGATCTCATTATGCATTCGAGCGGAGGGGGTGGTGGGAGGTAAGATTGGTAGGGGGACGGGGGTGCTGGAATAAGTTTTGGGGTTGTACGGGTCGGAGGAAGGATGGGCGGGGATGGAGAGTCTCCAGGGGGTAGAGAGAGAGAGAACGGCTGTAGTGTGGAAGAGGGTGGAGGGGATCAATGAACCACTTTAAAACCTCCTCCGTCTCCCGTCTTGATATCTGTACCGTCGAAGGGAAACCATTCCGACCATCCGATACCTCTCGAGTTTCGTATACTATATATATACCCATTCGCTCCCCCGTCCGCCCCCACTCCACCCCGTCGCGCGCCGTCTCGCAAACCGATCCCCACACCCACCCCCCCACCCCAAGTGGAAAGGAGTTCTCAAAATCTGCCGTCTTCACCCCCCGGGGTCCCCAAACCGCTGCTCCAACCTCCTACCCCCCCTTTGCGTTTTCTCCCTCCTCCCGTTCCCACACCCCATGACCTCCTTAACATTCCCTCCTTCTTCTTAAGGATTAGTCTTGCGTGGTGGGAGAAGTTTTGTCCCGGGTGGCGCGGGAGGTGGTGGGTGGGTCGCACAGTTGGGTTTTATTATTCTTTTTATTTCCTTCGTCGAGCGGGAATGGATTGGTTTCCAAGTAGCGTACGAATCTCGTAACGCCCCAATTTTTTAATTCTCCAGCTCATGAAACTCCCCCTGCCCCACACTTACACATACCTTTCCTGCCCATAGCTCTACTTTGATGCGGGGGTTCATAAAACGACGCGCGCAAATCATTATAATCCTGGTTAAAAAAAATAAGGCTCCAATGAATCACCTTAGTGCTCGTACATACGGGTTTGAGCGGAACGGTAAGCTTTTTCCTCAGGCATATTTTTTTCCGTGGACCAGTGAAGACTTTGACGCTGAGTATCTATTGATGGAACAGAAATCCTGGTGTTAGAGGCAAGAGGATGAGTTGGAAAGATAAGTGGCGTAGATTGGAGAAATTTTGAATGCGAGTCCGGAGAAGGATGTGGAAAGTAAGATGGTTGGAGTGGAATGACGAACAAAGAAGTACTTCATGCGGTTTGGGAATGGAGAGGAAATTTTAATCGCTGGGAGAAATTCGAAAAGAGGAGAAAAAAATGAGCCGTGAAGAAATTGAAAATTAATGAGGTCGCAATAGGAACAATAGAATTGGTTGAGTTTGAGGGAGGGGGAAAATAATGAGCATATTGTGCATAAATCAAAGGTTTGTTGAAAATCCCTCGACCTTAAGATGCAAATAATAAAGGCCAAAAGGTGTTTACATCGTGCCAAATGACTTTATAGGTCTGCAGGATGTTCAGGAGTACGCTCGGACCTCCGAAAACCAATTGCTAAACAGTAGGCCAGTTAAAAACAGTCAAAATGGTCTTGATTGTGTTGATCATTTTTCGTAGAGGAAGAAAACCATTGCTGGTTAGAATCTTACCTAAATAATAACATGATTTCACCTTCGTGGGAAAGCAAGATAAATACCCAAAACGTCCTCTACGCTAGGAAGACTGATTAGTTTATTTAAAAAAATATATTAACCAAAGGTCATCTAATTTCAGTGCTACCAATTTGTCGCACAAAAGTAAACTATAATTAGTCACCCAAAAATCAAATATCTCAGCATGACACAAATACTATTATAGAAAAATCCTTCTGGATTTGTTTTTTATTGATACGGACAGATAATTTTGAAGGAAGTAGTGGAATTGCCATTGCCACTGTTAATAGAAACTTAATCGAGGCTTTGGTTTTCTAACAAATGGAGTAGATTTTTCAGTTTTACTCGAAAGATATAATAGTTTCTTATCGCATCAGTGGTGGAATTTTCCTAAAATACACTCGAATTATTTAATAGATATATATTTATTAGCCATTAATTCATGCATGCTCTCTGTATTGACTTAAGGTTTTATTTCTCCACGGAGATCCTAGAATTTTTGCGATAACCTTAATGGAGCTTTGACGAACCTAACGGTTTAGGAATTTAGCCCACTTTATAATTTATTTTAATGGATAGCGTTTGCAAACGAAGGAAAATTGAAGCATGTACAATTTGAAGAATATGAGGCATGGACATATTTAAAATATTTTCGTGTACAGCTATCGAGGAGTAACTTTTAGGTATCATTATATCAGTGGTAACTTCTAAGGCCTTTTGGAAATTTATAGTCTCGAAGAAGTTTCATTTTTTTTCTCAAAAGAGCATAACAGATCTAATTAACTGCAAGAATTGGTTAGAAAAGTAGGTAATAAGATGGCTCATGAAAACCATTTGTGAAAATTGTTTCAAAGGTGACTTGCCTTATAAATACCACTAATTTCCACCAATTAATATATTCTCCTAGTGCCTTTTTACATTATAAAATTCAAAAATTAAAGTACCTCAACAGTTACTCCAACTTAAGCTAAAAAACATAGAAACCGTCGTATTTGAATACCCCCTCAAATCCTGCGTTTCTGTAAAATATGTAAATAATTTGAAATTAAAACGTTTTACCTAAAGAATTTTAATCAAAACTGCTTATCTTACAGAAAAATTTTGAATGGAAACAAAAATTAGAATTGAGAAAAATTTAATGATCTGAGGTGTATTCTTTAATGTAATAATCCAAAGTGTGCGGAGCGAATTTCATCTTGTGTTTTAAGTGAAGGCGAAAACACCTAAATAAGCATTTGCTTACATTTTTTAGGGCAAAAGTAGTTCTCCAATTGCGACTGAATTTCGTATGACAGAGCATGCTTCATTAGCTCACGTATCCTTTTATTACTTATATTTTCTCGTTTGTTACAGGGGATGAATTAATGTGATACACGTATTTCGAATTGAAAGACAACGGGTGTTAAATGAGTTAATAAGACGCTCATTCGTCGAAGTTCTTTTAAATGTTTTCTTACGGCCGAAAAATGTCCATTCTTGAAGCCTCGGCTCATCCCAACAATCGGGCACTACACAAAACGGAACTATGAAAACAGAAAATAGGTGCTCAATGAGGACACTGGTGTTTAATTTTCTCAGTATTAGAGATCAATGGGTATTTCGGTCATTATTTTCCTTTTAGTGACGCACTGCTGCGACGTAGAGGTACCCATTATGCTAGGTATTCCCCCGCCATACCACTTGCGCTCTCTACACCCACTTGTCTGGCATAAACGTTGCTTACCTTCCTGACCAAGAAACTGATTGATCGAGCAGATCGAATGTTGAAACGGATGAAATAGATGCTTCTGAGGAAAGTCTAATTTCCTCTAAGTTCCTCCATGAAATTGAAACTCAAAAGATTCCTGATGCGTGTGTTTCGGTGAGGCGATATTAATCGACAGAACAGTGAACGTAATTGTGACGAAGGCTTTCCAGTCTACTTTCACCGCAGTCGTGGGGAAAATACGACGTGGACTCCACGGGGAGTTATATTTCTCATCATCGGTTCCCTTTAACATGCGTTTCGGTTAAGCGTCCTGGGGTTCGGACATGACCACTGTCCTCTCTCACACGGCCAGGGAAAAAGACAGGGAGGGGGGAGTAACTGGGCGGTATGGGTTCCACCCCACGCCAAGAGGGAATAAAACTTGGCTCTTCGGACTTACCTGGTGAATGGAGAGAGAGGTGAACGATGTTGGTCCTCTTCCCTCCTCGGGGTGGCCAAATCCCACGGAACGCTCCCGAGATTGAAAGATTGATTCGATCCCGAGCGCGACTCCTTCGACACGTATCTCTCCTCACGCAATTCTCCTCCCTCTCCTCTTATTCCTGAGGGTGTGGGGATGGATGTGGGAGGAGTGTAGCGGGGGAGAGGAGAGGTTAACACGTCGTCCGGGCCTTGGGAGACAGCCTTCCCTCCTCACCTCGAGGAACCCTGGGGGAGTGAGGGTAGGGAGGGGGGTAGTGAAGCGGGGAAAGATGAGGTCGAAACGTTTTCCGGATGAGAAGGATTAGGTTATTTCATTATTTTCTTCCCGCAACTGCATGGATTCCCTCACGATATCCCCACATTTTAAATCTCGGCGATTATACCCACCGAGAGAGAAACACTCGAAAGTTCGACGGGGTGCACTCGTTATGTGGGGGTGATCGGTGAGGGTGGAGACTAGGGTGAGGACACCGGGGGGAGGAGAGGGGAATGGTACTCCGGGTACTGCACGACCGGACCCTCACCCCCTCCTGTCGCGGGAGGCCGTCTTGGACCGACCCGTCACACGGGATGAGGTGCAGAGGTAAGGGGGGAGGGGGCACGAACTCGTGGAATGATCGGGGATGAGGATAGACGGACGCTCGAGAGAGTGAGTGGGGAAGAATGGGGGGTGGTGTAAGGGAGCAGGGTGCAATTCGTGTGGGAAGTGACCACACACACCTCCCGAAGCGGGTGCCGGGAGGGGAGAGAGACACCACACCCGCTGATGACGCACCCTCCGCTCCGCGCGCCCGTGAGTCTTAATGGGGACTAGACGTTTGGGGGTTCGGAGTCTTTCGGGGGTGAGTGGGAAGATGAGGGTCTACAGTGGTTGTCTTTTTGGGAGCGGTGAGACAGTCACGATATCGCCCGAGGGTTGCGCGGGCAGTCGCCGTAATTCCGAGAGAGATTGCCGGGAGTGAGAAGTCCTCAGGCGGTGACGCCGCCTCTGTTGTGATCCTAGCGCGGACGGCTGTGGCGATCGCCGTCAACGGGATGGCCGTCGTCCGCGTCCTTCTCGACCGGTCGCCCGTCGTTGCCCCGCGGCTTACTCCGTGGCACCGTCGCGGAGGCAAACGCTCAGCCTCCCGAGCCAGACCGACACCGCCGTGCGGGGGAACAAAAGCGAAGCGCCGCCCGCTCCCACGCAGGGAGTTTCTAAAAATAAAAGCGATTCACAAATCAATCTGCCGTCGTCCCCACCCCTCTCCCGCTCCCGCCCACCTGCACCGTTTTTCTTCCTCCTCCTCCTCCACCTCCTCCGCGCCTCCGGGGCGACACATCCACAAACGCGCACGGACGCGGCGTCCATCCGTTCATTTCATCGTTTTTTCCCCTCGGAGATACATTTTCCTCCGAGCGGCGCGCACATACGATCCCCCCTCACACACACACACACACACATACGCACACACAACCACCGTTCGATACGGCACTCCCGAGGAAAAGAGCGCGGGGGTGCCCTTAGGAGCATCTAGTTTCCCTCCTCCTCTCTCTTTTTTTCGCTCACAGACGCGAATTCCGGTGCTGGTACATATTTTTCGACAACTCCAAATGCTTTGACTGGGGAGGGGGGGAGTCCTATGTTTTGGGACTGAACGAAGCGAGAAGAAGACCCAAGAGGATCTCTCACCTCCTCCTTCCCTCCGTCTTCGATTCGCGCCGAGGATGGAAGCGAAATTCCTCTTTCCTTCCGTGGTCGCCACCGCTGCCTCCGCCGCCGTAAAGACAAGACCGTCCCCTCCCCACCTCTCTCCCCGCCCGACACCTCGCTACTTCCCTCGTCGGACCTCCGGCGGGGTGGGCGGAACACTCCTCAGGGAGCGGCCCCGCAAACTATCCCGACCCTCTCTTAGGACTCTCTCCTCCCGTCGGCGGGGTCGCCCTTCTCCTCCTCGACATCCCGTCTCCCGGCCCCGCCGCTTCCTGCTCCACCCCGGGCGGAGGAGTAGATGATCGTGAGGGCTCACGACGACGAGGGCAAGCGATCCCTGCGCCCGGGAGTGTCGACGTCGTTTCCCCGGTTCGGGAACCACCCCAGAAACATCGAGAGGGAAGAGCCCCCCTCCTCCAGCGGAATGAAGGAGGTTGTTTGGTGGTATCTCTCGCCGTGAATACTTTTAAGAGGTAGGGAGTTCGAAGGAACTAGATGAGTAAACGTGAGAGAGAGATGGGAGAAGATCGGGTCCCCCACAAACGTATTGCCGCCTCTCCTTTCCCCCTGCTCGCCGGGTGCGGGACTGGCTCCCGATGCCTCCCGCCGTCACCTCCATCTCCCACCCTCTCCCCGTTCCCCCTCCGCAGCTCTACGGCGCACTCTCCCTACGCGCGTCGGCGGTGGAGTGGGCGATAGGGGGTGTATGGGGAGGAGGAGTATAGTGGGGGAAAGGGGAGGGAGGAGAGGGAATCAGGGATGGAGGAGTAGTTCGGGGGGGGGAGCTTGCGGAGGGGGAAACGGGATGTGTGTTGGGCGCGTGGAGTCGGGTTTGGATTCGGGGATCGAGAGGGGGGCGGGCAAGAGTACCGGGTGTGAGGGATTGGGTGGCACCAGAGGTGAGGGTGTGGGGAGGGGGGTCAGCGCGAGGGCGTGCGGAGGCAGGGAGAGGGTCGAACCGAAGTGGAAGTCGAGTGGGGGCGGAGATTGGGTGGGGGTTGGTTTGGTTAGGGGGCAAGGATAAGGGGGGCGGAGGGGACACTCGAGCGGGGGATGGGTTGGGTGCGCAAGGAGAGGCGGGGGAAAGGAGTGTGACGGGGGAGGGAAGAGGCCGGCGCCTCCAGCCTCGGGTCCTGAGTGGGAATGGCCCGATCCGTGTATGGCAGGGCAACCCATTCTAACCCCGGAGGGGGGTAGGGATGCGAGGGGGTGGGGAGAAGGGGGAGATACTCTCTCTCTCTCTCTCTCTTATCCCCTTTTCGTCCCTGCTCCCCGAAAGTTTCTCCGACCTCATCTTCCTCTTTGTCCTCTCCTCTCCCATCTTCTTCCATCTTTCTTCCGCTTGCTTGTGTTTCCCATATTTATAGAAGGCTGCTATAGCGATTCGGTAGCCTCAGGGGGACGTGTCGGATCCTTTGCAATCCGCTGGAGAGGGGACATCTGTTTATTCCGCAGTCAACAGCTAATTCGGTTCTAAAAGTTAAAAAGTAGTCGGCAGCCCTATCCCCTCTCATTACAGTACGTTTTCCATGATATATTATTTTATTTGTCGCTATGATAGCTGAATTTTAATATTGGAGTGTTGCTGATAAAGGAATTAATATAAGAGGATCGCTAAAGAAGGAATTATTGCACTTATTTCGGCTATTTCATCCTGAGATATAATTATCATTAGTGATCTAGGAATATTTTCACCTTAATATTCACCGAATACCCCGTGAATTCTTCCTTGGGAAAAATTTAAAAATATAGAAAGGAAATCAATGCTTGAGTTACTTATACACTCTTAGATACCGTGATTCAATGTTTTATAGAGCACCCGGTCCGTGTCTTTCCCAAGGAAATTTTTCGACTTGTTACGTGTGAGTTTTTCTTTCTTGTCTGGTTTTTTCTTACTGCAAAATATCATTTCCCTGATAATTTTTCCCCAATATCTCCTTCCAATTGGATTGAGCCTTCTGCCGGTATTCAACTTGATTTTTATTTAATTCAAACATGATTTTTCACTAGCCATCTTAGACAGGGACGCTCAGCTTTGCCGCAAAATGTTCTGTGCTCTCCAAGCTGTGAAAGTGGCAGGACGTCAGTTATTGTAAACCTCCGCGGGCTGACCGTATCACGAAAAAATGGAATCGACGATCGAGCAACGTACGCGATTTCTAAGTTTTGTGCTAAACCATAAAAATCTCTTGAGAAGACTAACAAAATGACTTGTGAGGCTTACGGGGACTCTGCTCTATCCTACTCACAAGTTTCGAGGTAGTTAAAGGCCTTTAAGGGGGGCCGGGAAGAGATTCACGACGAACAACGCTCTGGGCGGCCATCAACCAGCAAAACCGACAACAATGGGGCTCGTGTTCGACAATTGTTTGACTCGGACCGTCGATTGAGTATCAATAATGGTTCCCAATGAACTGAACTTGTCGTCTGCTGTTGTGTTTCGCATTGTTACTGAAGATTCAGTGATGAGGAAAGTGTCCGCCAAACTCGTGCCCAAGGTGTTGCCGGACGACCACAACACCAAATGATCGGAAATTTCAAATCAACTTTTGCAACGTATTGAAAATAAACCTGACTATTTGAACAACGTCATCACTGGTGATGAAACTTGGGTTTTTTTTTAATTCGACCCAGAAACAAAACGCCAAAGCTCTGAGTGGCACACCGACCCATCCCCCTAGCCCAAAAAGGCAAGAATGAGCAAATCAAAAGTAAAAACAATGCGTATTGTCTTTTTCGACAGTGAAGGAGTGGTCCACAAGGCCTTTGTTTCTCAAGGACAGACAGTTAACGCTGCCTACTACGTGGATGTGCTGGAAATACTCCTAAAATGGTCCTCAGGACCAGAAAAGACATCTCCGCTACCTGGCAACTCCATCACGACAACGCGCTACGAGTCCGCGAGTTCCCTTCCGAATACCAGGTGACAACGCTGCCTCACCCTATAGCCCTGATGTCACCCCAGCAGACTTCTTTTTGTTCTCTCGGATTAAGGCACTCCTGAAAGGAACCCGTTTTTCGTCTAAAGAAGATATCCAATCAGCCGTGACGAAGACCTTACGAGAGGTCCCCGAAGACGCCTTTCAGGGCGCGCACCCGTCATGGTAGAGTCGCTGGAAAAAATATGTATTGATCCAAGGACAGTACTTTGAAGAAACTTAGGTGCTTTTGCAAATACTTTCAATAAATTACTTTTTTAAATAATAGCATTACTTTCGGAATGCACCCTGTATAATGTAATGCACAGGTGTAAAAACTTTTTTATATTATTTATCGTCCAATTGTTGTTAGAGCAACTCTCCAGTGGAATACAGTGAAGGGCGTGGTGAAACAGGTAATCAAATGCTGGCAATCGCGTAACAGGTCACTTGTATTTCCAAAACCACTTCACTCAGGAAAGACTTCATGCTTCACCTAATCAATATCGTGGGACCGCTTATTCGTTATTGCAGATTTAGATACTGCTCAACAGGTACTTTCTGGAAGTGAAGGTTATCCTTTTAATAAAAATCATCTTTGATCTTTTTCATTATACGTCCGAAATTTACTAGTCTATTACCACCCACGCATCGGTATTCGAGCTTTTTATCGTCTTATTAAACTCCGTAATATGAGTCTTCACTTCCACTTCTTTCACTTTGGGAATGATGTCCGTTTCCGGCAGGGCTGTAGACTACCCATTTGCACTGTGTCGCGGTCAGTTGTCATTCAATGGACCAAGATTCAAAGTATTACCGCTAGAGGGATGTAATAGGTACTTAACGAAGAAAGACTCCCCGGTGCTTCTTTTTCGTTTAGACCATTGGAAAATTCCATCAAGTCAAAACGGTAGTAGAAGGTTTTGGTCATTAATGTTCTGGACAGCGAAGAGATAGGAAATGCTTGAGTTCTGAGTGCCAGCATTTCCTTCTTTTTGTCCCCCATGTTTTTTGCCCTTCCATCCTTTTTCCATTCGCCAATCCAAAACTTTCAGTCTCCTTGCAGCTCCTTATCCCCGCTCCTCTGTTCTCATATTATGTTGGCAAGTATTCTTAGCTCTTCACGAAATGGCATATCTTCTCGAAGCAATACGTTCTAGATTTTAACTTCGGAAACTTATTTGTAAACAGCGACTGCAAGTCTCTGTTTAAGAAAAGAGTCCCTCAACTAGACTTGTACATTTATATTCCGTGATCGTGAGAGGCCTTTCATGGAAAAACTCTCTCAGGACGGACTTGTTTCTTAAGAGAGCTGGCTTATAGGACAAATAGCGAGGAGAACAGCAAGTTACGTATTCAACAGGGTAAATATATTCAACGCGGGGGCATACGGAACTCATTATTTCATACAAATTGAGCATTTAAATCCGCATAATATTCTTAAATCTTCCGCGAGGGCCTGTGACAGGGAATATTAGTTAACCAGTTGCTGGTGTACCCTGTGGTTATTTTTATTCGAGATATTTTTTTTGGGGGCCAGTTTTCGAATAATTCAAATTGTCTGACGTTATGATCTAGGTTTATGTTTTTTTAGTCGTTAATTGAGCAGAGGAAGAATGATTTCTTAAATGGCTCGATTCTAGAGCAATATCTTTTCTTTTCTAACCGAGGTTTCGTCCACTATATAATGTGGGGTTGAAATCATTTCCTCTGCATCAGGGTTGTACTCAAATTATTCGTATTTTTAGAGTAATTTAATTGAACCAGTTGATCTTGTCGCATCCAATGAACCGTAATTAGGATTACCTATTATAGTGTGATGGATAAACGAGAAGGTTTTTCTCTCCTTCTAGTTTGGTTAAAAAATTAGACACTTCACCGCAGGGTCTTAAGGGCGTATGCGTGATGGAATCTGATCAACGCAAAAGAACACATCTCCTTAAATTTTTCGCTCAAATCTTTGCACACTGTTCGTTTGCTGGACCCTGATTACTTTAAAGATTATTTCAACGTGTAGCCGATCAGTATTAGACCAGATGGTATCTCTCTCCTCACTCCTTTCGCTTTGTCGCCTCTCTCTCTTTCCCTCCGTATTACATTTGTCGCCCTGTCGCGAGAGGTTTGGCGCGAGAGAGCGGGGAGACGATGGGTGAAATTTCTCTCCCAATAAAATCTCGTGTTCACCCGTCTTCTTGGCTTGTCCTCATCCATTGTCCGATGGTTGTCCTCTCTCCTTCGCGCCGCCTCTGCCTCTCCTTTCCCTCTCCTTCTCTCCTAGCTCCCTTCCCGATCCATCTCTCCAAATCCTTCTCTTTCTCCCCCAGCCCGCCAACCCCCGAGTACCGCAGCGCCGTCCGCCTAACCTTCTGCTCTGCTCCCGGCCACTTGTTCGCCTTAAGGATTCTTGCGTCATTCCACGCGTCTTTCCAGGGTCACCCCCCCTTCTTTCGTCTTCCTCGTTCCTCATGTGCTTTCTTGCCTTCGTCAGATCCATTCGTATGTTCTTGAAAACTTTTGAGGTGGCTTTGGAAGTATTGTGGTTAGAGTTCAGGAATCGTGATGGCATCTCATAGAGCAGCAGTGGGTCTAGAAAAAATGTAAATGGGAGGAAAGAGGTTAGTGGTCTAGAAAGCGTCTACGTGAGGATCATTAACGCAATGAAACAAACATAATTTTGTCCTTATTTTTGCAAAGAAATCTGACAATCATGTTTAATTTGAAACTAAATCGTACGGAAAAGTGAACGGAAAATAATCCTAAATATTATTACTATTAGCAGTGGTCTACCGGGTTAGGGTAAGGTTTTGAAGGGTGCTACGCACTACTGTACTCCTCAACCCTAACTAACATAACATATCAAACAAGCCCAATTGCTACATATAACAACAACTGATTCTTTAGCACTGCATGCTTCCTGCCTTTACTATATTCCATCCAAAATGTCTATATTCTTCCTTCCTATACCTTGGTTTTTATCTAGTGCCACTTTTCACCATCTCATTGCCTCATTGTATCTCCAGCATCTACTTGTCCTCCCTTCCTTACATTTCTCCAGACGGCTGCCTCTCTTTCTCTACTATAGAATTAGAACTACCCTAAAATTCCAACTTTAGCATTAATTTCCATCCATTTATTTGCTCCATTTGTTCCACATCTACATTTTAAATTTCTCGAACCTACGCTTAACCCCTTGCCTAAAAACCAGGTTTCCGAGACAAGCAAAACTACTCTCCATATGTGAGTTTTTACGAGTATTTTCTTCACATCTTTCCTTAAGGTATCTGTCATCAACCTTCGTCCCTTCGTAAAAGGTTTTCTAACCAACACAGTTCTTCTTTTAATGACCTTGCTACTTTTCCCTATTATTTCCTGAACACTTCTTGAAAAGGTGAACAGCTCTACCTGTCCTTGTTCATTTCTGCAAATTTAAATGTTTCTGATAGTGTTGTTTTTTCTTTAGAATGTAGTTACCTTCGTTTCCTCATGATTCTCATTGCATACTACATAAATAATGATTATAACACTCTGGTCGAATGAATATCTAACGTTTGATGATTCGCAAATCTAACTAATTTGAAGAGTACCCCACCTACATACAGGGTTCGTCCGGAAAATAAGTGTACTGAGCTCAGGAAAAAAAATGTATTGCATTTTTACATATCTTAAGCTAATATTCCTCAAAATAGGACCCTTGTGAGTCGATACACTTGTTCCAGCGGCGTTCCCATTCCTGGAACGCTCCCGCGAAGGCATCATCGGGAACCTCTCGAAGACTCGTCGTCGACCTCTTCTCTGCCCTCCACGAACATCTTGTGCCACCGAAAGATCATGTTTCTGGACATGGCTGACTCCCCGTAAGCCTGGTTAATCATACCGACAGTTTCGGTAGACGATTTCCCAAGCTTTACCGCAAATTTGATGGAATAACGCTGCTTCGGCATCGCGTTCCGTGACGTGGGTCGAGCGTGGAGGTTCGCGTTAACAGAGCTCCTCACTACACCACAGCTCAGAGCCGACTGCCTTTTTCAGCGTCGCTTGCCAACATACCCCCCTCCAATCGCAGTCCGTCAGAGCGGTGCTGGGCGCGCCTGGAGCGGCGCGCCCAGCCCAGGAGTCAGTACACTTATTTTCCGGACGAACCCTGTATATTTACTCCGGCCTCCCGTCCTTCACATGCCTTCCTCCATTTCCCAGCCCTTCCATGACTCCATTTCCTCCGAATATATACCATGTGGTAGTGGAATTTCGCCTTCCTATTTTTCAAATTCTAGCTTGCACGTTTTTGGATGAATTCTACTACATGTTAAGGTGCATGTGTTTTTAGTTGATAGTAGACGAGTATATATTTGCATGCGTGTAAGTAGGTTTTTGCATAAATTTATACGCCACTGTGGGTGTAGATTTGCATAAATATAGATAGAGAGATAGAGGTCTTTATTTGGGCGAAATTGAGACCAAATGGTCCCTCCTTCCATTTAACCCATAATATATTGATTTTGCAAGTGATTTTGTTCCCTTTTACGGGTGGTGCCCTAACGCCTCCCGCCACACGCCCTTGCGGCGGCTTGTAGGGTATTATGTAGATGTAGCTGTACATCTAGTCAGGACTTCTTTTTCATCGGTTAATATTAAATCCGTTATATCTCTAATAGGGTAAACAGATGTTCCTTTTTTAAACCCTGACAGTTCTAACACATTTTTCTATACCGCGCCCATTTTACCCCGTCTCTGCAAATACTTCTTATCATCGCACTGTTTCTTTACCGTGCTTTTTTCGCCCTATTGGTTTCTCGCTTCAGTTTATACTTAAGCTCTTGTCCTTTTTCTCCCTAATACTGTGTTTGAATTCTTCCTACTTCTTTTTTCATCCATCTTCTTAATCATGCGATACACTTACCATCTGTAATCAATGTCTTCCTAATCCATTTTCTCTTTAACGCTCCTATTATTTCATTCGCTGCTTTCTTCATTTTTTGTTTGAGATATTCACATCTCTTTTATACTCTACCCATCCCTTTGTTCTCCTCTAGAAGTTTTTCAACCGCCCCATTCCCTTGGTCGACATTCGCGTTTTCCTGATAGCACTTCTGCATCGTACATCGCGGGGTTGATTCTGAGTCCATACCACAGCATCTACTTCCTCCGTCACCCTTTCCCCTCCCCCCTAACCTCTCCTTCCCCGCCCCTCCATCTGAGAACGCTGCCGCCGCACCTTTGTCCCCCATCTCCCGTCCCCCCGCCCGGACACCCTACCCTCCACCCCCGTCCGTTTCTCCCCCAGCCCAGTTGGGAAATAATCGTTCAGCCAACGGTGAGCGAGGAAAAGGCGAAGTAAAATGGCCAGCGCGCCACGAGAGATAGGGAAGAAAACAATGGTGCGCATTCGCGTCCTTGAGTGCATGGGGGGTTGGCGTGAAGCGCGAATCGGTGGACGGGAGTCGAGATCATCGATGCATGCGTGGAGAGCTGAAAAGTGGCACAGTCTGCGACTAAAGCCAGCAGCTCCCTCCCGTACTCTTTCTAAAACATCTACAATGATTGAATGATTATGACAAACCCTGTGGGTGGTGGATAGACGGTTGTATTTGCAGCACGCACGCAGAATGCCTCCTGACGATTCCTGGGGCCATTTATTCTTCCCTACGGCTTTGTCCTGAGGGTTCTCAATGCCTTAAAATAATCCTAATGCACTATCAACAATTTGGCAGCGTCAAACACGAATTCATCTCAACCATAGTATTTATCTACATCTACATGGTACATTGCAAGCCAACACTAGGGTACCAGGTATGCAACATCAAAATTAAGTTTTTCTTGATTTTTATTTACAATGCATGTATGTAAATATATATATACATGTATTTCTATAATACTTATGTGAAAGTCTCACGGACGTGAATAGTAATGTTTAAAGGTGAGCACTATTGGATAAAGACAAAAATACAGAATCACACAAAGAAAGAAAATAAACTCACTCGGTTTCAAATTTTCGGTGGTTCAAGCCACCTTTCTCAGGGAAGAGAAGGACATAACTGAAGAGATTGACCGTTGTGTCCTTCTCTTCCTTGAAAAACGTGGCTTGAACTACCGAAAATTTGAAACCGAATGAGAATCTTTTCTTTTTTTGTGTGTTTCTGTATATATATATATATATATATATATATATATATATATATATATATATATATATATATATATATATATATTGTGTAAGATAATCAAAAAATAATGCAGATAAAGATAACTTAAGGTTCACGCGCAACGATATCTAAGTGAGATATACTTCACTGCTCATACGAAAGGAGCTGTTAGTAGCAAGAAATACTATAAACTAAGGTCAGATGAAATAATTACTAAATACTAGGCTAATTACGGTAGAATGAAGAGAGAAATATACCTTTCCCTTAGCGCAATTACTTAGAGTCATTATGATCTCCTGAGGTTCATGGGACAAACGGCATTTTAATTCTGTCGATTATACGCTTGACCCCTTTAATCTTGCTGTCATGATCTTTCCTACCGTGGTACGATGGGGTTAATCATACATTTTCTACGCCATCGCCAAAAGTCTTTGCATTCCTATTGTTACCTATTAACTCTATAATTTGTTCGGGAAGTTTTGTTTCATGTTACTACAGAAAAGAAATTAACCGGCGTAATAGGTGATGTTAGACCTCACCCAACATTAAGCCCAGCAGTGTGCGAAATTTCCACGCAAGGATGAAGGGGACAGCGAACGTTATCGAAGATGCATAAACAACACTCTGCAAGGAAACACCCACATCGATATGAGAATCTTTGGAGGGAAACTCCCGCGTGATAACTACCCGAGACAGTGTACCCTAGATAAATAATCACTGGGCCAAGTGAGTGTTTGCATACGCCAAATATATTAAGCCAAAATAGTTAAGATAATGAATTTTGTGCGGGGCGGAATATGAGCGAAAAGATGGGAATTCTACCATGGCCAATGTATGGGGAAAAATAATATTTAGTGCATAATAGCTCCATCAAGCTATTTTATTTGGCACATTAGATTGTAAAACATCTCAATACACAAGTGAAGGGCCTTAGTTTGCCTAAATAACGAATATGCTTTGTCTGAGGATCACGAAAAAATTGGTTCAAATAATTGAATGAGAAACATAGGGAACTGGCTCAGAATGCTCAATACTACGTGAATTCAAACGCAAAAGCATTGAATCAAGTTGCGTAATCAGAGAAATTATCCCATATAAGCACTGCATAAAATTGGCAAGTTAGATAGTAATAAACGATGGCCATTGAGAAGTTAGCCTCAGATGTTCGTTTACGTCCCGCACATTTCACTATCACATGGTATAAATTCAGAGTAGTGTTAAATACTATATATTTTACATTTAGAGAATTTACTCTCCCCCCATGGCTACTGTACTAAATAGTCCTTTTCCCTCACACACTGTTGGTGAGACTAATTGAGTTTAAATGGAAAAGCAGAGATCTCTTGCGATAATTCTAAAAATGTATTATTTTCCCCATCGTAATCAGTAAGGAGTGATCATGAAAATAAGATTAGAAAGATCGAGGGTATAATCGACAGATTTAAGATATCAATTTTCCCATGAACAATTAAGTATCAGAATAACTGGAAACGTCAGGGCAAATGGAAAATGTGTATTTTTTTATTTTAAGTATCGTAGAATATTTTCATTATTTTATTAGACCTTCATTTGATTGCTCTTTTTGTTTCAACAGCCTGTCTCGCATGCGTAGAAAAGTATTTTGTACTTAGATACCGCCGTGCATGTTACTGTAGATTATTTCCTTTGTTATTTGCAATATTTTGCATTTTTAATTGGTAACTATCTTTTGGGCAAAATAATTTTGATTTTGCATGCTTGATGCGGAATAACTCCCTGCCACACACCTCAAAGGTGGCTCGCATTTATATGAAGAATGGGGATATTTTCCCTAAAGATAAAGTCCCTTCGTTCAACTGCTCCTTTGAGCTTGCTTGGGTCTTCTACTGTCAAAGGTTGTGTCTTTTCGCTGTAATATTTAACACATTGAAATAAGCATTATTATTGAATTATTCTTTCTTTCTTTGAAAGAAAATAGTTTTTTTCGAAAAGTGAGTAATAATTATAAATTTGTAAGTCCTGCTGATTTTTATTTTATAAACGACGTGTTTCGTGGAATAGTCGGCATCATCAGTTGACATGCGTCAGGACACATAGTAGGAGACCTGATGGTGTCGACTAATCGAGGAAACCCGTCGTTTATAAAATAAAAATCAGTGGAACGTACCAAGTTATTATTATTCACTTTTCATCATTATGTTCCATCAAGTTTAGCCGAAAACCATAGAATATATTTTTTCCTTTAAATAAGGCAGGAAATTTGGATGCATGGCATGATACATTGAATGGTGATGGAATGTTGAAAACTGTGACAAAAGGGAAAAATTTTCGGCGAAAGAGGCATTGGCAGGCAAGGAATAGGATTCAATGAAGTTAGGTAAAAGCTTTGGGGAGACGAGGAATGATTTATTTCAAACAAAGTTTTAGAGTTTTAATGTTTAGCGTTTTAAAAGGCTTAGGAATGTAGCAGTGCTTAGGTATGGATTCTTCATGAACCAACTTTGGCCGATAGGACACTTCATAAAATTCGCTCTTAATATCAATTTGTGGTTATTTTCACATGTAATTTTGTGTATTCGTTGTTTAGAGGTTTTCACCACCTCGGTTTCAGGATGCGAAGGAGGGCATTGATGGGAGCAAGAGGGATGGCCGTTATCCAGGTCAAACGAGGGGGGCGAGGAAGTGTATGGAGGGCAGTGATCAAACCCGCGACCTCACCCCTTCAGCATAGGCTTTTCGACTCGGCCGCCACAATGTCTGTCTAGCCAGGTGCTCCGCGTCCCCCGCGTCGCGTCGATCAACAGCTGCCATGGAAACGGGAGAGCGGAAAATCAAGCTGCGCCCAAGGGTAGGTCAAGACGGTGGAGCAAACAAGCAAACATCGCTTTGAAACTATTGCGGGTACCATGACGACCCATTTCGCCCGGCTGTGCTCGAAAGTAGTGCACGTCTCCGCTTTTTTCATTAAATGGGAATTAGTTTTTTTTTTCAATCTCGTTTTACGTCTAGACTTTTCACCGCATATACTCCCGTTTATTTATACGGTTAATCGAAGAATTGCCATATTATTTATTATCACGAGATTGGCACGCGGGTTACTCGAGTGAAAGATAAAAATTTTGCCTAATTCTTATATTTCGTCCGTCCATCCTTTTAGAATGAAGGTTATATAGTATGTTTTCTTTCTGGGTCGCGGTAGACCAGGGGGAGAGCGTCGGACTCTGCTAATTTGAGCTAACTTATTACCATTGAAGATGCGTGGGCTGGGAATATCTGGGGATGTGGTGGGCCAGAGGGTAAATCTTTGCGATACTGACCAGAGGGTCCGGGTACGATTCCCGGGCATGCCTCTCGGGCACACTACTTTCCAACTAAGTGTTGTGATTTTTCGAGTACCAGATCTTCCTGGGGAACCGTAGGCGGCACAAGGCAATAAAACCCCCATCCCCTAATTTTTAAATTTCATACGCCCGGTTAGACTTAGTATTAGGTGAACTCTACCATCACCGACCAAACAGATCGTCGGGTCGATTACTTTTTTTAGGAATTTTTTATTGTTTTTCATGGCAAAACTTATTCAATGCAAAATCCGTCGTATTACCAAGGGCATCGAAAATATTCATGTATGCGATCCAGGTAGAAAAATCAAGGTAAAAGAGACGTTAAGATTTTAATACGTAAAAGTAAACGATAGGATGAAACTGGGACTGATTGCTTTGTTCCATTTGTCTCTGTAGGCGCGTATGAGGAGCCGCTGATTTTATAAGTTATATTAACTAGTAATATTCGCTCAGTATGGTAGCAATGAAGATGGAAAGTTGAGTTAAATGAATCAGTCAAGATATTTATTCTACCTATTGAAATTGGCATCGAACGGTTCCTAGCGACTGTTACCTCGTACACACCAGAACTTTTGTTTGCCCTTCATTATTTCTGTCTACATTTCTTCATAATTTCTGCCTGCTTTCATGCTGTTTAGAAAGTGTATCCTCTTCCTTCCGCCGCCCCTATTTCTCGAAATTCTCTATTTTATCACGGCCTGCAATATTCCACTACCTTTCGTTATTTCCCAAATATGTGTAATTAACAAGTCTCATGAAAATTCATAAATTTAAGTAATTACATATCGAGCGAAGGTTTCATTCTTCTTCCTATTATTTTTGCTGGTGAAATTCAAATTGATGACAAAATCAGTAGTTTTCACATTTGTTCAGTTAAACTTTGCCCGGGATACCGTTTTTCAATTTGCTGTATTTTCAACGGATAAATTCTAAAGGTGGGATTACGCAATTGATTTTGAAGGAGGTTTTACGTTGGGTACGTGATAAGAGATGTAGGTTTTGAGCGACGCTAAAAACCTACATCTCTTATCTGAAGAAATCGCCAATTTTTTACTCATTGTCTGAATTCCTCTTGGCTCTTGAGGCAAACTCCATCTGGACCAAGGGTTACATTTCAAGAGATGGCATATCAGTTCTCTAGGGTAGCCATCTACATTTACAGTGGACTTGAAGCCATTTCTTCAAATGGTCCCCAAACTATCCTTCAACGGTGGAAACCATTGCTGATCCCCTAGTTGAAGAATTGGATATTTTGGTGTGTCGAGGCTAAGATTTACTTCGAACCACGCTGCAAAACTCTAAAGCAAAAATTAAATGGAAATAATCCCTCTTTGTGTCATTCCCTTGCAGATAAAAAAAATGGTTCCTCATTTGTCGAGATGTGGAGAACAAATTATATGAATTACAGCTAAATAACTGCAGCGGATGCAATTATAACTCTTCTAACCTTTTTTATACTGGCTGATTTAAACTGCTTTAAATTATTTCGCGATGCCAACGGAAAATGCAGTTTTAAAAAACGCATTGGTCTATGATAATACATCCAATTTTGCTAAAACGGCTCTAAATCACGTGAATTGGATTTTTCCCCCTACGGACCGCATGGGGCTATGAATCGGTGCAGTTAATCTTCCGCGGACCGCTTGAAATCGTTCTGGAAGTAGGAAGTCCGTGCCTGTTGCTGTTTTCAATATCGAATATGTGCCAATATCCCCGATGGCCGCATAAATTTCAACTCTACTTGCACGGAAATCCCTCGGGTACTGCATAAAATTGACCCCTGAAGTTCGCTTATGTATTATTTAGTACGTTGAATTGCCAATGTTGGTAGGCCTTGTTATGGTATCTATTTCCCTCATTTAAGTATGAAGTATGCCAGAAGATGAAGCATGCCTAAGAACAAATAGTTTCATTTAAGTATCTTCCTGTTAATTGCATCATGTTTTTATGCATAAGTTTATTTATTTTGAAAATGTGAATTTGAGGATCGGTATAATTAAAGACATTGCACGTTTTTTTACTGATTGGTTGTTTCTCAAAGGACTCTAGGACTCTCTTCCGAGTACTATATATGCACGTCTTCTCTGTTCATGTTTTGGGCGTTTTTTTTATTTCAATGGCTTCCTGTGTTAGCCTGGGATAGTATATTTTCTCTTTTGCAATGGTTTTTGCTTCGTAAAAAAGATTGTCGTAGCCGGGTTCACTCCTAGAGCCCTTCGGGGAAGTGTCATTCAGGAAGCAAGAAGTTTGCCGAAGACCCTTTTTAAAGACGACCAATACTTTCCGATATCGCTACATCCTTTGTTCGTAGAACCTCTGATTTTCCTACTGACCCAAAAAAAGGCACTTGTTCCTAAAACGGGGATTCCGGATCGTTGTTGTTATATGGTTTATATTGTTTTTACTGCTGCACTTTATCACGATCGTGAAATAAAAACCTTTAAAATTGAACTTGAACTGAAAAAATTGAAATTGAATCATGAGTGACTTCAACCATTTTCTTAATCTCTGGAGGTGACAGGGTAAATAGTTGAATCATGCAAAATTCATTCATCATTGCATTCGCCACTGCATTCCGCGACCGGAAAATAAAATGCTCAATCCATATTGGTCGGTGTGATAATAAAAGCCCATTCAAACTGCGGGAAGTGAGTTTGTTGGGGATCAGCACTCGATCGAATGGAATAGGTTTTATTTATTGATACGGATGTTCCCGGACAATTGGAGGAAGTTAAGGTGGCTTCGATAGTTAAGATATTTTTCTCTGAGAAAGATTTCCATCACCAATGTTTCGAGTGAGAGAGGAGTGAAGTAGGAGGGTAAGGAAAGAGCCCCCCCCCTCTTCCTCCCCCCCGCCGGCC
Source organism: Hetaerina americana (assembly GCF_022747635.1). Taxonomy (NCBI): domain Eukaryota; kingdom Metazoa; phylum Arthropoda; class Insecta; order Odonata; family Calopterygidae; genus Hetaerina; species Hetaerina americana. The sequence continues at coordinate 34,081,245 of NW_027287095.1, forward strand.
CCTACTGGAGAAGAGAAGAAGCATAGCCCCCGTAGGTTGGAAAACGCGAGTAAATTCTTTCCCTTGTCCTTGTTGCACATTATTTTCTCTCCCTATCTCTCTCTCTCTCCACGGCGTTTCCTGCAATGCATCGAACGCTAAAATCTTTCTCGCTCCGCTAAGTAGTATCTCTCGTGTCAGTCGTTCCCTTCCGTTAAAAGCCCTCTTCCGCCTAACGCCGAGTTCGAAGGGCATTAGCCAAAACACTCCCTCCTTCTTCCTCCTCCCACTCTCTCTCTCTTTGATTTTCTTCCCTCTCTCGGGGAAAGAGTCATCCTCCATTCCTCAAGGAAGGGGAGAAATTTTGGGAGAGGTGTGGGTGAGTTGAAAAGGGCGTGGAGGGTTGGAACTACCCTCCCGGACTGACATGACTGGCGCGACGGTCCGTCATGATGGAAGAAATTTCCAAACTTCCCCACAACCCCCTCCCATCATCCACCGTGCCTTACGTCTCCCTCTCCTCCCCCAACCGACCGCCCCTATGTTTCCCCTCCTAACCGTCGTCATCATCCCGTCCTATTCCTCCTTCCTCCCCACCCACCCCAGTCCTCCCACGTGTCCCGCCTTCTCATTTTCCTCCAACTTCCGATGTTGGAGATGGGGGCTCGAAATGGGAGGGAGGAAATGGGGGGAGTAGGGAGGGGTTTTTGGCGCGGACTAGGGGGTTCTCCCGCAGAGGATCCAGACCCAACCCCCTACCCCACCCCCAGAACGACCCATCCCAACCACCCCCGCAATCCCATGCACGCCCACACCTAACCCTTCCTCTTCATCTCCCCGTCTCCCTCCCTTCATTCCCGTCTCCTCAGATCGAAGTGAAAAATATATGCAGGCCGGGGAACAGGGCGGTCGCTCGTCGTCAATAACGGCCGTGGGACGCAACCTACGCTTCCTCCGCCCCATCCGCAGGAGTGGAAGGGGGCCACGGTAGGGAGTGTGTGTCCCCCTACTCCTATTGTTTCGTCCGAAGCTCCCCGGTTGTAAGGCGGGCCCGGGCCAATTCCCCACCCCCCCCCCTCCAAAGATGAAGTTTTCCAGGATGGTGGTGTGACAACGACGCACATCCGATCTCCTCATTTCGCCAACCGCTTATCCGACGTGCCTCCAATCCCCCCTTCCATCCCCCACACACCCCGACTCGCTCCTCCACCCGGTTCACAAACGGCGGGGCGGCTCCACCGTTCTTTCCAATTCCACGGAGCGGCGGATGGGAACGCGTTCTGAATAATCTGGTGGCTGATCCTCAGGGTCGGAATTATCTCGAGTGCGTTCGTTGGTCTTGGTTGCCGATAAGACCGTGGTGCCTTATTTTTAGATTGGTAGCACCGAGGGTCGGCTCAAAATACATTTTCAAAAGTTTCAAACACTCATGATTTACTATGTGAATCAATGGGGCTTCTCAGAAGATTGGGTCAATAAGCATTGTTCATTCATCATGAATGGGATAGCTGTGAAATATTTAGCCGATTTAAAACGCACGCGGCTGATAGAATCGACAATTTTTCCAAATTTACGGAGATCCAGCCCAAAACGACCATTCCATCCTGTTTGAAGACGAACTGTTCTGTGAATAGAATTAGCCCAACGCTGCGCGAATTATTTCCCGGACGAAGAGTAATGCAGTATATAATGGCAAGTGTAATGGCCTATAATTCGAGGTGATACACCAATGCAATTTAAAAGGTGTACAATATAGCTCTTAGGCTTTCAAAAACGTAGAAAATCAAGAAATTACATACAATTGAAAGGATTTGAAAACATGAACCAAAATTACTTGCTGAAAGTTGCCGGCCATGGGGAGAACATTTAATAAATTCACTCAATCGAGCAGCAGTCAACTCATATTAAAAAATCTAAAAAGAATGGAATATATTTTTAATAATAATATTGAACCTAATCTAGAATATTATGACCACTTTTACGTCCTCAGAATACAACCCTATTACTTTTTATTTCGCATTATGTATGTTTCAAACTTTCAGCGAACAAAAACCAACAGCATTAGAAATACTTCGAGGAATGAAGAATATCATGAAATAGGGAAAATGCAATACTACAGAAATTATTGTTTTAAAGCTAAGAATGTATACGCGCAAAATTGTCTTTTTGACAATTGTCTGGAATGATCACCAAATATGGCATAGTCAGAGAATATTTCAAGAGATTTAACAAAAGGCCATTTCATTGTCTTCGCACACACCTTGACCAGTTTGAAACTATTAGCTATATGAAGATTTCCGTGGCTCATTTGAATAATGTAGGACCATATGACCATGATCATCCCCATAGAAACCATTCATTATTAATTTTTTTAATTATCTAATTCTGCTTCTGTAATTACTTTCATTGTTATATTCCGCTCAAAAAATTGATTAGGAGGTGAATTACAAGCATGGCGTGACATAACGAATGTATTTCTGTTCATTTGTTCTGCTTTTTCATTTATTCGTCGCAAATCGTCTAACTTGGCATTATGTTATATATTTTTTTATCCTATAAACTATTAGCTTAATTTTAAAATTTCATTTGAAAGAGATTAATTACAAAGTAGCTCACTTCTAAGACATCCCTTTGAAAAATATAGCTTCGCTTTGCATATTCACCCATTGTTGTTTTTGTTATTGCATTCTTTTCGGTAGATATTTTTTCTCAAAAATATTTTCAAAAAGTGCTACCTATATATAATGTGTTATAAGTGGTACTCTACCGAATTTAAAATTGAAATAATTGTTAAGCACAACCGCTTCTTTCATTTGTCTGTGGTTCATATAACGCATTCATTACATCATAAGATGTGTTCGCTCATCTGTGATGGATTTTGGCCGTATTCACACCGCATAGCATCATTTTATGTAATATGCCTATATTTTACCCCAAACAAGCCAAATTCATTCCCATTTGTGGCCAATATGCAAATTGTGATCGATTTTGAGAAGCAAAATTTGGATGACATGCAAAGGTTGGTTGGTTTAGACGCTTCCATTTGTGCACGCATCTTCACCGAAATAACGCCATTATGCCGAGCATCAACGGTTACATCAGAGTCATTACTAGGGGGTCGAACCACATGAACACTATCTAGCTTCCTCAGATCTTTTTAGGTCGATAGAAAGGGTGAAGTGGTTTTGTCACACTACCCTTTTAAAAGATATCGCCGGATCAATTTGACGACGTTAAAATAGGGTTCAAATATTTAAGGACCAAACTTTTACAAATTCCAGTCATGGGAAATATTTTCCTGACTGCGTCACTAAACAAATGAATCCAAATCAATCTCAAAGTTTGGAGTCAACCGAACGTAATACTACTCCAAACTCCAGGCGAGGTTCCGAACTATTTTTCGAAATGTGGGGCTAGAAGGAATCATTTGCATCCAAAAGAAAGACTCGTCTTTTTGTTTTCAGTCGCAACACTAAAATTTTTCCATGTGCGGACTACATTGGAAATGCTCGGCTTTGCGTGTGCGTTATTGATCCGATGTAATCTACATAATACATGCGACAGCCATCCCCCTGCCAACACCACCTGTGAGTTTTCACGTCCGTCATACTTATGTGACGAACTGGACAGCAATACTATATGTAAGCACATGCTCTGAGGTAAAACCCAGAATCCACTAAATTTTGCGCGCCAATTTCTCTAAGACTCATAATAATTCGGGTGATTGGTTTGGAGTAAGGCACGCTGATATATATATTAACCACTAATCTTATTTATTGGCCACTACTAATCCACTATCCACTGATACCTCTATTAAAGCACTCTACCTGCCGAACAACCTATTATTGATGCGTGGTGTGTCCCTTAGATTTAAATTAAGCATTTATGTTGCATGCGGTCTACAGCCGAGATCAAGATGTCAAGTGTGGTTTGCGGGAAATTATTTTCTCCCTAATGATTGTCATTTTTCGTTATTTAAAGGCATATGTGGCTGTTTTCTTTTATTGTTTATCGAATAAAAATATAACCTACCCTGCCTATACTTGTTGTCAAGGAGAGGAATTGAACGGAATGGTTTGAACCGAAGACTGTCGTGTTCCTAAAAAAATGAAACCTTGTAGAAGATGAACACGAACTTCCACTGCGTGTCTAGCATGGGGGAGCAACTAATTTGTATACAATAAGATATCGAGGAAATTGTACGCGTCTTTGCAATTAGATATTTGAAGCATAGCTACCAAAAGATTCAATCCCTAATAAGGATGAAATAATCCTGCGCCTATATTATCGTAATAGGAGCAGGCAAATAAAAACCGAACACACGCCATAGCATACTATCCGTTAAAAGCTAGAAGCTAGCTCTTTACGTATCGACACTGCCATTGCTGTGGTAGGAGAACTTCACGGTGAAAATTCAAGGGCGCACACAGTTGTGGGGTTGTTAGCGCGCGCATTGATTGTTGTAGCGGGTGTTCGGTTTCATTTGACGACCCCTCATAGATAAAAATTGTAGAAATAGATTGAAATTATCTAAAATTTTGAAACCGAATCACTAAAATAATTTTAATGGAAATTGACGAGAATATGATCCGTTTTACATGAAAATCACTCAATTTACGTTAATCATCTAGTTATAATATGCTATTTTCGACATCAAAAACCCTATGGGCGACGTAGGGCAAGAATATGAAAACTAATTACTTAAAACTGAAATCCAGTGAATGGAATGACCTGTATGCACGTTCTCACGTACGAAAACAGGTCGTTCAGGTCAAATCCTTGGTGTCGATTTTGCAAAAACCATCTGAACATCCAAGCGGTGCTATTTTAGATATACTAGAACCTCGCAGGAAACCGATTGGTGGCATAGGGAAGGTAACCGGTTCACAGTGGATACCCTGAATGGTTCTTTCCCGGTACCCTAAATGCAAGAATATCACAAGCCTTTAGACTTAGTTCGGGATGAGCTCCACTCTCAGTTGTTAAACGGGTCTCGGGTCGATTACTGTAGCACCCGAGTGACAGAAATCCTAAAGACGAATTTTGGGTGCTTTGAAACTAATGTCGAATCTGAAAACTCAATATTAATTTTGAATACGATAAGGATACCAAGAGAAAAAGTTATGTTAATCTTGTCAAACATCCACTAGACGTGTCAATAATGACAGTTCTCATTTTACAAACAATCGGCGTGAGTCCGATGCTCTGGAGAAGTTGGCGGTGAGATCACGTCCGATATCCTTAATAGCATACGCCATTGTAAGTCCAAAGGGCCACTAAAAGTAAACTCCGGGCTCCAATAAGCTGAAAAATGAATTTAAAGCCATCCAACGTGCGCATTTTGTGGCGTGTGTCCATTTCTATAAATCTTTACGAAGTCGTCTTATTTACTCCCGAGTAGCCCTGTTTCCATGCCCCTGAAACATACTCCCTCGCATTTTTTGACTTATTGGAGATAATATCCTGCCTTCTTTATTACGATCGTTTGAAAAAAACAAGTAAAGCACTCAATATTTTCTAATGCTATTTTTTATCCTACCGGAAATAGTTACAAAAAAGAATTATTGATTATTCTAGCGTCAGGAAGTACTTTCAGCATTAGAATGGTTTCACAAAATCAAGCTATATCTTATTCAACAATGTGTAAATAGTAATGCGCAGCTTACACGAGGGTGAATGCTGTTTGAAGTGTACTATTACCTTATTTTGCGGCAAGGAATTACGTAACCAGAAGTTTTGCCAGAGAATAATATAATATTTTTTGCGGTATCGTGTTTGTAACATATGGTCACGATTTTTCTGCTCTTCCACACTTTCACTTCCGAATACAGTCGGCAGGGAGAATAATAAACAAAGTCAATATCTTCAAAACACCACGCAGGCATATGAAAATATTGGAAATATTTTATATTTACGACAGCGGAATGGCATTTCAATTAGTAATAGAAAGTGAACTTTCTCAGACTTGGCAATAGATCAGGTATAATTTTCAGAGTAAAGATGCTCTTTAATGATGAGTAGTAAATTATCGAAATATCCACTTAAATTGCATTAAGTTGACTTGTAGAAGAAGGCTCTTTTAACCCAGTCTTGCCTTTCATCCCCTTGCCTTTATATCCTGTGGCACCTTGATATATTTTACCGCAGTGCTGCTGTTTGCTGTCATGGCAACCCGTAAACATATACGTCAAAATCTTTTTCAAAGAACAGGGGGAGCACAAGGTCTTAGAGGATCAGAAGGGGCCGGCGTGTGACGAGGGAGGTTAAAAATGGATAAGATGGGAAAGTTGTGGAAGTAGCGGGGGCGGTGAAAGGCATGGGAAAGTAATAAAAGAAACTTGAACCGGAGCACCTTTCAATATGTCCCTTTCGCCCATATACACTCACGTGAAAGTCTTGAGTCAGGCAGTTATATTCTTGGTCGACGACTTGACAGAGATTCCGGTCACCTTTCCATTTTAATGGTTTCAACAAATTATGCGGATTAACGAGTGACAGTAGCGAATTGATGTCTGAATTTAGCTTTTTGTGACGCAACATGCGTATGTATACATGTAATTACATTATTATTTGCAGTAGTGTACCTATTTAGGGTAGAATCTTGTGCACTATTGATTGTTAATATTTCACACATGCGTGTCTGAAACCCTAACTAACATGGCGAAAAATGTTGGGGGGCATTTTCTTCATGCTAATTTTGCAAATTTTCTCATGCTGTCTATCACAGTAACTCTCTCTTTGTCATATTTTCAAATTTAGTTCCATCATATTTTCTTGGGATAAACAGTTGATGTGGTTTTTCGTTGCCTCCCTCAATACTGTTTCTGTATGGGCCCACGGGGGTTAGATTCTTTTGCAGCCGCCTCACTGAGGAACAGACGCGGCACAGACTACCATTCTTCTGACTCCTACTATTCGACCTACATGCCATGCGTGATCCTGCTAGGATCAATTAGTATTGCTTCTACCAGTACAGCTATAGGGATCATATGAACACGCAAGCCCTACCATCTGATTAAGGTTTAGTCGTGGAGAGATAGCATTACACTGTAGATACAGAAGCCGATTTCTGTTTCCAAAATCAGGAAATGCGATGATTTCCAGATCGGTTTCTTAACCACACAGAGATTCCACCAAAACGTATCTTTGGTCGCTTTTACACCACCCTCGAAGCCTCATAACAGGATTGTGTCGTCATGTGTAATTTAGCAACTGCGCAAAATTTTCCCTTCTTACTTACCTACAGTAACCTTTCACCTTTCTGTGCTGTGCACCGATTCCACCCTCCCTAATAAATCAATCCATATCATTGCACTGCGTCCTCCACCACGCTTTTTTGTCCTATTAGTTTCCCACCTCAGTTTATTATTCAACTATATATATTTTCTTCCTTCTAAACCTATGTTTGCCCTGTACCATTTCCTTCTCTGGTCTACCCACCTAATTAACTTATCTGCAGTTCATAGTATCCTTGTCATGCACCTATTTACTTTTCTTGGATATTCCTATTTTGAGATATTCCCATTTTTCTTTTCCTTTTCCCATCTCCCTGTCCTCGCTCATTTTTTTCACTGCCTCCTGATACTCCTTTCTTTTCATCCCGGATAACGTTTACTTATTCCATTTCCTCATCTGTCTTCCCTGTTTTATCCTTTTGGATCTGACGTTGCATTTAATTAGCACCCAATCGAGATCTGAATCAGCATCAGCTTCCCGGAAATTATGCCGAATCAATTACGCCCTTCCTAAATGTGTGGACATTCGCAATGTAGTCTAACTGATATCTATGTCCCCACGTATTTTCAACTTACCTTGCCTTGCCTACGTCTTTTGTGGTGTTGAAACCAGTTGTTCGTTGTGGTGAAGCCCCTTCTCCTGCAGAATTCCATTGTTTTCTCTCCACGATCAATCCTTAGTCTTAAACGATAGTCCCATACCTCACTCACATCTACCCCTTATCCACCACCGAGTTCCCATCCCCCATAATTATTGTTTCCATTCGTAGACGTCATAAATTATTTCCTCTAATTGACCAAATAAACTAATTCTTTCAACTTATTTGGTTGTTCATATGCCGAACAAATAAGGAAAATTTTGTCGTCCTCTAATGCATGTTTGAACTTATATTTCTGCATGAATGACTGGTGTTCTAACAACCCCGACCACATACTTTTGCGGTACCTTTTTGGCTATTGCGGAGTTTTTGATGTAAGTATTTTATATAAGGGCTTTATTTTCTCATTTATATTGCTGTCCCTAAATACTTTCCCTGTAATGAATCTCAAAAGTTTTCATGGTGTGAACAGAAGGCTTCTATTAGTGCTTACCTTACAGTAGCTGCTGAAGGAAGAGAGCTGGAGAAATACCAATGCCCTATTTCAAGTTGATGAGATGAATATTTGTGAAAGAATAACTAGCCGCATTTTAAAATTTGGATAAAATTCATAAGCCTGACCGTGCGTTCGTCATCTTATTCCTATCTCACCCAAGAGTCAAAGGGTCAGCCTAGGGGAAGAGGGATTGGAAATTCGGGAAACGTCTGCGTAAGTCAATTGTCCAATACTAAAAATATTCACAATTACATATCGGAAACAGTAGGGAATGGTGTTCATTTTGGCTCAACATTTTTGGTGGGTATTAACAATTTTAACTCTCACATAGGTGGTTATTCGATTGCCCACGCCCCCTTTTCCATTGTCCACTTTCCCCACCGATTAGTCAGTTTTTAGAAGCATGCGGACGGAGGTCGTCCGTCGCAGTGCGGTACGCATTACCTATCGGTGAGGCTCAGACAACGACAACATCCATTAAAGACTCCGAATAACATTCCCCAGGTTAGGGAGAACTCATTTTCTCGTGCGCGGCGCAAATGACAACGGCGCCCGGAAAACGCCCTTCAAATGTTTGTTTGTTTGCTGAGGGGGGGGGGAGCCGGATACCGGGGCCCGCTCATCGCCGCCCCGGTGTCAGAAACCGGGCGTGGCCTCGACTCGATTTGCTCACGTTCCGAGCGCGTCGTGACTCGGGTGCACCGCCACCCCTCGCCCTTCCGCTCTTAGAGAGGGATCGTTGCTACCGATGGGGCGACGCTTCGAAATTGAACACCTCTCGGTGACGAAAATAAAACTTTGAAAAACCGTCGGTTTATCATTATAGCGATATATATTTACGGAACCGCATTTATAATTTTAAGATATTTCAATGGTATATCGACGAGCGAATATTCAGTGCCGAAAATAAAATGCTTCGATAATTTTTTATTAAGTGTAGAAAACTTTTAAGGGGTATCGCGATCCTTTCTAGGGTGACATTTAGAGAGCAATTCAACACTGGAGTATGCCTTCCAGCGGATGGGACATATTAAATTGTGTTACCCCATGTTGAATTTTGGATGGAGCAAGATTGTGAAGATACTAGAAGTGCTTGGGATGGACTAAAACGACAGGAGAATAATTCATCACCTCTACAAGAATCAGGCAACATCCACGCAAATGTAAATTGGAAGGAAAATAGGAACCAAAGTAAACAAAAGATTTAGACAAAAATGTAATACCTTACTGGCATATCTACAAGAGGCAACAAAAGTAGCGCAAGAATTGGACATCAAATGAGTCAAGGTTAATGGAAAAGAAATTAGCATGCTCTGATTCGAAGATAACCTCGTAGTAGTTACAGAAACGTGAATGGGCCTGTATGCAACTGAATTTTATGGACCAAGTGCTTAGTGAATATGCCATCTATCTCTGCAGCAGTATAACTTGATATGGAAACTCTGGCTCTGTAGATAACCTAATGGCATGGAAGAGCTAGATGGATCGACACACAGTGAGACACAATGGATTAATGGAAGCATTATAGAAGGGAAAATTGAAGGGAAGATCCCGCGAGAAAGTACGAACATAGGAAAAATTGAGATGGAAGTAAAACGGTGAATTTATCAGGGTACGAAGGGATTAGCAATGAATAGAGAAGATTGGAGGGCTGCAATAAACTAATCTTTGGATTGAAAAATGACGGCGATTATGATGGCAATGTTCTTAAAAGAGTAGGAAAATACTGACGCCGGGTTTTTGTCCACCTATTCTCGATTTCCTGAGCACTCTATCTCTCCCAAATTACTCTCCTATCCGTAATGACTAAGATGACCTCAGCTGCTAGTCGCCACTACTAAAAACTACAATCACGATTACTTGAATGCCGATGATTGGACTGGTTTATCGATATGCTGACAATTGTATCGAATTGTGGCTTAACATCGATTCATCAATACCGTTTTTTCGCCTGTATCATAATTTTCGTCGATATCGCATTAGGATGATGACACAATGTTTTGCAGTTTGACGTCACCTCATAACAGAGAGACATCACGTAAAAATTCCACATCGCAGCCGATTCATGAATCGAAACAAGGCTATACGGCGAAGAGAGATTACATATTACAATAAAGCAGGTTCAAGTCTCCTCAGCTGCCGTAGAATGACAAGCTTTGCGGATACTAATCATCTTCTCTCGCCGTGCGGCGAATGAAAGAAATGTCTTTGACGCGCTCCCTTCCGAACCCCTTGTCTCTCCGTTCCCACAAGATGTCGAGATTGGAAATCGGTCGGGAAACGACTAATTTTTGCGTCTCTCGAAGTGTCACGACTCCCTCTCCCCAAAGCATCTCCTTCCCTACCCCGTTTCCGCATCGAATGCTCATCAGGAGAGAGACCTCATTTCTTTGGCGGAGCTCCACATCCTTTGCCTCCTCCCCAGGTAGTCGCTTTATTTCTTCCTCCGGGAGGAAATCGACTCTTTCCTGAGATGAAGAGAGTATTAGAAGAGAGAGAGAGGGAGTGAGAGAGAACGTTTTAAGATCCACATGCCGGCGTGACCCATCTTCTACCCTGGGGCCCCCCCGAAGCCTTTTCGTCTCCCTCCATCTCCTATCCTTATGTTTGCGGGTCGCAGATGCGAACTCGGGAGTCCTCTGGGGAGGTTGTGAGGGAGAACGAAGGTTAATACCAGATGGCTGTTAGTTCATTCGACCTTAATATTGTTTCGATTCCTCGAAAGGCAAAGAAGCAGCTCCCTCGAACCGAGTTTTACTTACGTTCGCAGCTAGCAAGGACTTCGTACTGATTGCATCGACCGTCTTTCCGGGGATTGTCAATACGATGTCATTTTTCCCGTAAAGATTGACACCAACATTCATTCACATGTGGAAAAGATGAATAAAGAATTGGGTGTGGTGGCCCTCTCAATGGAGTGAATTTTAATTCTGACACAGTAATCGACTCTCAATCGAGTCAAGAGACCAAAGGTGCGGAAGCGATCATACACGAGCGCTTTAAGCAACCTAACATGCCTTGCGGTCGTTGGAGGAAAAATGAATTTCTCGCCTGGGACAACCACGGGATACAAGCACCCTGCCTGCACTCTCGCGGGGAGTTTTAGAGGCCTCGTTAGAGATCATCGCTACCGGGTCACAGGCAACTTAAGTGGGTTTAGGAGGAATGTAAATCCCGCTCCGGGGACCGACTTAACCGCAATCACGCTGAAAGTCACACCGGATTCACCGAAGTGGTTTCCGAGGATGTTCCAGATTTCAGGGACTCGTTTCCGAAGATTAGTATTCAAATAAAAACGATAATGCACTGGGAAACTAACAATGATAAACAGATTCGTGCCAAAATATATTCATGCAACTATGCCTTAATTTATGCGTAATAAGCCATTTTCAAATTCGAGTAAGACTTTTTGAACGGACAGATAAGCATTTCTATATTACTTATGCACTGGGGTTTAAAACTGTCGGCTTAACTGTGTGAGACTAAGTAAAGGTGAATGGAGAGTAGGGTAGAATGATATTTGAGAGCTGCGAATTTCAATTCTATACATGTCATTTTACTTTGACTGAAATTTTATCGCAATAATTTTACGTCAGCGCTCCAATAGTTTAGGTCGTAAAGCTGAAATCAACGCTAATGTTATCGATATCAGTTGAGCCAATTTAATTCAATTTATAATATTGTTATTTGCTTTATCACTAAACATACATAGATATATAGGGTCCGTACAATAAGTATCGTGACTGGTTCGCTGCAGCCTCAACGGAGCGGTGGATGGGAGTACGACCGGTCAGCTCGGTAGAGTGGTCCCCCACCACTCAGGCGCACTTTAGTTCAGTCACCTCTGGGCATGCGTTGAGACAGGAGGGGGATTTTTGTGACGTGAGATAGTTTGTGGTGTCGTCGCGCCAGCATGGAGCGCAACATCGAGCAACGCTACGCTGTGAGGTTTTTCGTTTAACTCGGGAAATCCGCGTCGGAGACCCTTGAAATCATTAAACAGGCTTAAGGGGACGATACCTTAAGCCGCACCAGAGTTTTTGAGTGGCACAAAATGTTTGAGGAAGGCTGGGAGCCCGTCGAAGACGAGCCCCGCGTCGGACGCCCGACGACCGCAGGAACCGATGCTCAGGTGGCCAAAGTGAAAAACGTTTTGGACTCTGACAGGCGTTTAACCATCGCCCTTATCAGTCCGAACCGGCCACACCATTGTAACAGAGGATCTTGTGATGAGGAACGTGTGCGCGAAGCTGGTGCCGAAAGTCTTGAGCGAGGAACAAAAACTGTCGCGGGTGAAAATTTCGCAAGAAATTTTGGACTGCGTCCAGGAAGATGAAGATTTTCTCGACAGCGTTATTACCTCAAAGAATAGCTCAAAAGGAGCTCAAAGGATATCGGTTCGACCCAATCGAGGCGGTTCAAGCGGCGACGACAGAGGCCCTCGACAGTATTCCGGGAAACCGATTTCCAACGGGCTTTTGACGAGTGGCAGACGCACCTAACTAAGTGTATCGATACAGGGGGAATGTATTATGAAGATTATTAAGTAATTGTAAAAGATAACTGAAATAAATTTTGATTTTTGGAACCAGTCCCGATATTTGTTGTAAAGACTCTGTTAATATACCTGTCACCGATCGTGTTCGTGCAATTGTTTAATAGCAAGGTTCAATCACCTCCGTGAACTCGTTAAAAAAATTGAAGGCCATGTAATTTCTATGCTAAAGTTTTCGTGCACTAAATTATATTGTGTGTACCCTAGCGTTTCAACGGTGCTTTAAATGGATAAAACTAATACTTTTTGAGTCTATGAGTAATGCTGTATAGGAAATCTCAAAGCATAATTGAACAAAGTTAAGACAATGGGACGAAGTCTTAGTAAGACGGATAATCTTATAAGAAGACTGGGAAAAGATACATTTAAACAAGTGGAAGGACTTTGCTACGTAGGCATGAACTGCACTTGCGATGGAAGAAAGAAGTAGGTCGAAGTAGTAAGGCCAGAGATTTATTTATTTACTTAATTGGGAAGGCGAATAAGACTTAAGTAGAAATAACTACTTAACAGCTAATAGCAAAGAGTGTAGGCGTAAAGAAGTGGTCCACTAAAACTAATAACCAGGTTTTTCTTTTCAACGACACAAGGTCGATAGAGAAAGAAGATTGAATGTAATAGAAATTTGGTGCAACCGAAGAACGATGACAATAAAATGGAATGACAGCCCAAAGAATTGGGTGCTTTGTGAATGAAGAAAGAAGCCTGTACGGTGCGGGCTTACAGGAAGAAGAGGGAAACTAATTGAACACATCCTGAGGCATGATGGCTTACTGAAACACATAATTGAAGAAAGCTGAGGGGGAGGACTGCAGAGAAGGAAGGCCAAGGATAATCAATGAGCGTTGAGCAAGTGATGGAAGACGTAAGGTCGAGGAACTCCGAGGGAATGAAGAGATGGGCAGGGAACAGGGCTGCTCGGAGAACCTCAACAAACCAATCCCCCGGATCGATAATCCATGGTGATGATTATGAAGCATTGCCACATTAATTGAAATGGAATCTTTGACATTTTCATCTTTCAGCACGGATCCCCCGCATGCCAGCACCATCGGCCGCCTTAGTTCTCCCTTGAGACGATATGGAAACATATGTTCACGTTCAATTTCTCAGCCTAAGCAATAAACGACCTTGAAGTACGTGTCCATCCGCGCAAACTCATTCCTCTCCCCCCCTTCTACTCATTGCTGCCCACATTTTTTATCAAGGGGAGAAAAAAAATAACAATATATTTTCGGAAAACTTTTACAAAGCTACAGTTTTAAAATCACACACAACCCAGGTGTCATTGCATTAGAATCGTCATTAGGTGAGGCATCAGGAACAGCAACCTTAATATATACTCAGCGAGAAGAGGAGGAAAACGAGTGGGGGAACTAAATTTATTCTAGAGAACACGCCCCTGTGATGAAGATTAAAGGGAGCTCAATCCAGGTTTTTTACCATTGTCACTGATTATATTGTTTAAAAAAATCCCCAAAGAGAATTCTGTGTGTCCGTAAAGACTCCATTAAATTCAAGTAGACTGTTTGCGATGCGTAAAGACAGATACCATGGATACCACGAAGAAAAGAAGAATTTATTCGTTGAAGTGTGGTATTTGTGACGGGATATACGTCGGACCGACCACCCGAAATTTTAATGTTAGGGTTCAAGAAAATTTTAGTGCTTTCGGAAATAAATTTGAACTTTTCAATTTTGCTAAAAAATAGCAATTTTGCCAAACACCTTTTGAGCTGCGACTTTAATGAGCGATTTTAATGTGATTATTTTAACCCTCGAATAGCAACCTACGCGAACTTAAGTCTCTAGATGAACTATAATTATGTAAAAATAATTGTTGACCCTCAGGTTACCGCTGTCAATGAATGCTTATATCCCATCTTTTCACCTATCCTTCCAGCATAACGGCAAAGAGCCTCTCTTCACTCCTTATTTTCTTCTCGTCTTCCCCTCCTCTTTTTCTTCATCTCCTTGTGGAGCATAAAATAGTTTCCCCCCCCCCCACCTGATGGTTATGCTAGTTCATCAAAACTCCTGTGGTGTATGACTATTTAAATATGGTTTCGTTAACATTTCTCAACGATAACGTGCAACAAAATGCAAATAATTTCCAAATTGGCGAATTTTAACTGTACAAAAAAACGTTAATGCGTGAGAGAAGAGAGAGATAATTGTCATCCCATTAAAAATTTTTAGGATGAAAAGATCGCTTTGGAATGTGCTGCACCAATTTGTTATCTATCAAAAATGATTATATCAGATAACTATCGTTTTTGAGGTACATATGTATGTTGTCCTTTCACATATAGATATATATACATATATATATATATACATATTTATATATATATTTATATATATGTATATATATATATGTATATATATAAACACATATATATATATATACATGTATATATATGTATATAAAAACACAGATGTAGATTTTTAGAATATAGAGACACAAAGAAAGGACACTCACAATTTGTTATTTTACGTTTCGACAGCACGGCTGTCGTCTTCAGAATCGTGCTGTCGAAACGTAAAATAACAAATTGTGAGTGTCCTTTCTTTTTGTCTCTATATTCTAAAAATCTACATCTGTGTTTTTATATATTTGTGTGTCGCCGATGAGCGTTCCATTTCGAAGATATTTTATGTATATATATGTATATATACATATATATATATGTGTATATATATATATGTATATATATATATGTATATATATATATATATATATATATATATATATATAGTATATATGTATATACACACACACACATACACCCATTCCCTGTTCGGTAGGTTAAATGAAGGGAAGGGAGGGAGAAAGGTGGTCTAAAAGCACGGGTGGGTTACTTAGGAGGGAGAGACAGGAGGAGGATATGGGAAATAATTCTCCTGATGGAGAAGGTGAAAATTTGCGCCGTGACCGTGACTCATCTCTACTTATTATTGTAACAGTATATGCAAGTATAGGTCAAGTGTGTATAGGTCATTTAATAGTAAGCCATTGTAAAAAAATAACGGTTCCAAGCATATGTAGGAATAGACTTGAGGTATTTTCGTCTTGACCAATACAGTTGCCTATAGAAACCATAGCTTGTTTTTAATATAATGCATTGAAAATTTATTTGTTCATTCTATGATAAAACTATTTCACAAAAGCAAGCCTCTATCCATTCTTTATGGTTCGAAATTCTCGGAAATCAAATCAATTCATTGCGGTTTCTGGAAGTGGCTTGGAGGCTGGTTCGTGCCGTTTGCCATGGAGGATAACAGAGAATGAAGAGTTATCGAACCCAGGGCGACTTTTTATGTTTCAAATAAATAATTTTTTTCTCTATTAACCGAACAGGTTGAAAGCAAACGCAATAGGTGGACCTGCTATCCGTATGGAATTCCCTAGGAAGTACACCCCGCTTTTCTAGGTCGGAAATGTAAGTATACGGTTGAAGTCATACTCGAAAGACCAAAAGCCAAAGAAACTCGAATAAATACGACGTTTAACGAGAATTTGGGTATTTTGAAAAGAATTTTATTTATTTGTCAATATCAATGTTATTCCCTTCAAATTAGTCCCCTTTAGATATTATACACTTAGGTCATCGCTTTTTTCAATCCTCGAAACACTCATGGGACTCTCTCTTTGATATAGCTTTCAGCTCTCTCAGCGATGCGTTTTTAATATAATCTATGCCTGTAAAACGACGGCCCTTTAAGGTTCTCTTACTTTTCGGGAACAGAAAAAAGTCAGAAAGGAACATGTCTGGTAAATATGGAGGCTGGTATACATCATTACAGTGCAGGTTTTGACCAAAAATTCGCGAACAGGCAGTCAAGTGTGAGCAGGTGCATTATCGTGGTGGTAAATCAATGAATTGTTTCGCCACAAATAAGGGCGTTTTCTTCGTATTCCTTCACCAAAACGACATCTAACTTGAAAATGGTACTATTTATTGATCGATTGACCTTATGGCAATAACTTATAGTGCCCTATGAACTATTCGAAATTACAACATTATCGTTAACTTATTAACACATCTCGTACATAACCAGGGAAATTGAATGTGTTTAGATAGTTCAAGAGTTTATGGGTTTTTCAAAGAACATGTCGTGGTAGGAGCGAGAGGTCGCAGGGAGATGACTTTGGTCTTCCACACTCCCCATTCCCCCACACTTACAGGACAAGATGAAAAAACGGTCGAACGGTCGAAACTTCATCAAATTATGAAGCCACTGAAATTTGCGACAAAATCAGTGATTTTTCGAGTTAGGGGAAAGCGAGGACAAAAGAGGGCGGGCATGGAGAATCAGATTAAAAGAAACCCATTGGTTAATATTTCCATGCTATGATTTATCTTATGTCCCTTGGACTTCCTTACTTTTTTCCATTATTATTCTTCTACTCTCCCCAGAGTAAAGTTTATTCCCCCACCCTTGCATAGCGCATAATCATTAATTTATGTTTTCATTTTTCTCGCATATCTCTTTTCCAGTCCTTCCTTTAATATTTCCTTTTAGTGTAATTGCGTTAATAAGATGTCGGTGGCAGGCGCATTTTTCGACGTCAGCAAGGCGTTTGACCGCGTCTGGCACCAGGCACTGCTGTTGAAGATGCGGAGACTCCACTTCCCGACGTGGATCATCGAGGTGATCCGCTCCTACCTAAGAGACAGGACCTTCGTCGTTTCCTGGTCTGACTCGTTCTCTGGGGTGCACCGGATCTCCGCTGGTGTCCCCCAGGGTTCGGTTCTCGGGCCAGTATTATTCAACATCTTCTCCCATGACATTCCCAGGAGTCATGGGAGGCACGAGGTCCTGTCACTATACGCGGACGACGCGGCGCTCCTGTGCAGCTCCCGGCGAATATCTTTCGCCGTGGAGAGGCTGCAGATCGTCGTCGACGAGCTACTTTCGTGGTATCGTCGCTGGCGGTTTGCAGTCAATGCCGGGAAAACGAAGGCAATCGTCTTCCATACCGGCAGAGGAGCGCCGACAGAAGAGGAGCTGTCGGTGAATGGAGTCACCCTTCCGTGGGAATCCGAGGTTCTCTACCTCGGAGTGCTGATGGACCGGAAACTCCTTTGGAACGCCCAAGCGCGACGTGTCCGAGGGAAGGCCTTCGCGGCGCTTAACCGGCTTCGGCCGATTATTCGTCCGGGGGTCCTGAGCTCGGAAACGAAGCGTCGACTGTACCGAGCGTGCGTGTTGCCTGTCATCACGTACGCAGCGCCGGTATGGTCAGGAGTGCCGAAGTCTACCCTCGCTCTCATCCAAGTGGTGCAGAACTCTGCGCTACGGTGCATCTTGGGATGCGGGCGCTACGCCCGCGTGGAAGAGATGCACCAGGACGGGAACATGGAACCTCTGAACGTCCTTCTTCCGGAGCTGTCTCGAAGATTCTTCGAGAGGGCTGCGGATTCAGACGTCGCCACCATCCGACGCCTCGGAGAGATCCAGGTTTCAACGTGGGACCGCTATAAGCGCCCCATTGCGAGCATGGATCGCCAAGATGCCCTCCCAGCGAAGAAGAGGCCCAGGCTTCAGTAGCAGGGATCGCCAGAACGCCGTGACAACGCAGAAGACGACGCCCTGCCTTAGAAGCCTAGGCGGCTGGAAAGGCAACACAGTGGAGCCCCGACCGGAGTAACGGGGGTCCGTCCACGAGAATTGAATTGCGTTAATGTCTTCCGCCTAATACAATTCAGTTCTTGGTCAGTTGTTTTGAAAAAACACGAATAGTTCACAAACTAATCATTCACGTATAATGGGTGCTAAAAACACTATGAAATGAAGCGGATAACGAGGAAATTTATATAATCACCTATCGGGACTATTAATCGGAAATAATGTACTTTTATTTTAATGATTAGCTTTTCATTTATTCCAATTTATATTTGAATTACAAAAGTAGTTGAATTAGTATGTATTAGAGGAGTATTAGGGACGTGATAGTAAGCTTAAAGAGCAATGCTATTTTTCGCTGTTAGACCTCATTGAAAATATGCTGTTAGTATATGGAATCCTCATGAAGTTGGATTGATTGCCGAATTATATCTCATGCGGTGTAGGTGAGCTAGATTTTTAAAACGCTGTAAATGATATATGATAAGCTGAGTAGGCTAAAAAAAATAATTGAAATAATTAGAGGAGCAAAATAGCTAGAGGAAACTAGCTTGGAAATCACTCGTGGGCCGCAGGTTAAATGACTACAGAAAAACTCTCTCATAAATTGGAAGGAATTATCTTTAGCGATGATGTGGAAAATGTACTAGTAATAACTCTTCATTACTTTTACTGCGGTAGGAGAAATCATGTAAATAAAATTAGGCAGATTTATTATTGAATAAATAGATTTAAAATGTCATTTTCCCTACGAACGATAAGGGATTGGAATGACATTAGCCCCGCTAGGGGTCAAATGTATTTTGTGTCTAAAGTAGTCGGATGTATAACCACCCCCTGCCACACCCTGGTGACGGCTTGCAGGGTACCATGTAGAAAGTAGTAGCTTGATATCCTTAGTGTACGTAGTTGATAAACAGTATAAATATAAGAAGAATGAATTCGACAATTAATTGTTCCTAGCAGTCCATTGATGATCAATTCCATGTATTTGGTACCTAATCTAAAGTCGCACTAAAAACCTTTATTTTCTTTTTTACCTCTGTCTCTTAGTTTAGCGTATTTTACATGTTGTGAAACTCATGATTATCATTATAAAGTAAACGTGTCGGTCATGACTGTGGCGCTGGTCGCGGGGGAAGGGTTATTGAGTGAAAGCGACTGGTTTCTTTCCGAGTCAACGTACTACCACTTTTCTCTTTCTCTTTCTCCTGCAAAAGGTTTCTTGGGGTAGGATGGCCAGCTCTCGAAGTCTTAACCCCCCCCTTTTCTCTTCAGACGGGCTATCCAAGGATCTAGGGAAAACCCAGTCGAAGGCACGTCAGTCGACCACGGTTCCAACCATTTCTCTGCCTCCCCCTTCAAAAGTATCGCACCCCCGCAATCGCATCCGCCCAGGCTTTGGTGGCGCCGACAGAGTCATCGGCCTCCTGATGTTTTCCTTCCTTTTCAACCTTTATGAAATAAAAACATAAGGGAAAGAAACAATAAGAAGCCTCTCGGGTTTCCCATCTTGTTTTATCGTTACGTCTTTACAGGTCATGGAATAATTATACTCGTGTTTCTTGAGGTAATCTACCGGTAAAGGTAGATTTTGGATGGAAACAACTATCAAATAAATATCTCCCAACAAAACACAATACAAATCCTACTCTAATAGAAGTCCCTCTTCATCTCTGTTTATTTTCTTTCTCTACTCATCTCGTCCAACATCTCTATCCTATTTCTGCCTTTTCCTCGTTAGCCTAACGTTCTATCCTCTGTCTTCAACATCCCACTGCCGATCAATACGCCCTTCATCCATTTGTCCTGCCTCCATTGGATTTCTCCCAATAATCCCCTCTTCTCACCCGCCGTACTCACTCTTCGTTGCTTGTTTTTCTATCGGTCCATTTCACCTTCTCCACACCCATATTCCAAAAGCCTCCAATCTACGTCTATCCTTCTGCTTCAATGACCACGTTTCCGCGCCGTACATAGCTACGCTCCATATCAAAGTTTTTACGAGTCTTTTCTTAATGTCCTTACTCAACGTCCCTGTCATCAACTCCCTCCTCCTTGTGAAAGCCTCTTTGCATAGCGCAATTCTTCTCCTTACGTCCCTACTACTTTGACCGTGTTGGTCCAAAACACTTCCGAGATATGTAAACTGTTCCACCTGCTCTAGTTTTTGCCCTGCTCTTTCAATATTAGCCTTGGCTTTTCTCTTTCTGGAAAATCGCGTAATCTTTGTTTTATTAATATTGATTCTCATCCAATATCTATTGCACTGAATTTCTTTGTGAAGATTCCAATAATATACCCAAAATCGCGTCGATAGGTCCATCTTCTTTTTACAAATGGGATCGCTGAACTGCAAGAAGATAACGGTTTCTCGAAAATATCGTACCCTCATCATCTACCCTATGGTGCGTTGCACTACCCCCCGTTTTTGCCTAGGTAATCTCATCAGAGCCTGCCCAATCGGGAACTCATCCCATGTCACCATTTGGTGCTTAAAAATTTGCAACCGTTCTAAGTCGTAGGATCCAAAAGAGCATGAACAAAAAACTTGTCCAACACTATTTTTAGTTCCTATTTTTGTGAACCACTCCTTGCCGCACCGTCCAAATCAAAGGGAGTGAATGAGCGGAGTAAGTTAGCGCTCTCTAAAATAAGAACAGCATTTTTTTCATTTCTCCAATTTGCCTCCATCACTCTCCAAAATCACGATCAAATCTCGTGTCTCTTTAAAAAGACCTCAGTCTCTTCGGGGAAAAGGAAAATCATAGGCACTGCAAAAACCTTCACTTTATGGAGGATACGTGTAGGAAACACGCCATACCACTTTAAAAAATTTCGGCTCTATTAATACTAATTTTCCTCTGAGCTCCAAATGCTGCAAAATAGACACTCCGCCAATATTTCGTGGCAAGGAGATAAAAAATGACTGTCTCTTTTAAAGTCACGGGGCTTCATACATCACCTTTTTCCTCATCTAACAAGAAAGACACAGTTTTTACCCGGGAGAGGACGCAATTTTGAGAAAAAGTAACGTCACGCTAATACGCTCACAGGAAATCTACACTCAAAGGGATATCCCTTGGTTAGGTATGTAGCTGTAGCCATTCACGCGAGAAATCATCCTCTCCAATGTAAAGCTCCACTATTTCCCCCCTCCCTAGAATCCGAAAAGACTCCCCATTCGCCGTCGTCTGTGTCAAACTCGTCACGCATGATTGGCCACGAATTATCGATACAGTTCAAGACCTCTTCCGAGATCAAAGACAAAGCCGCTCCCGTATCTATAACTAAGGTGTAAGTCAATAAATAAGTCACAAACGTCAGTAGGACAAACGCTGGGGCTGTTACGAACATTTCATTGGGAACGTTTGGAACATCCACTGGACAGTGCCGTATTAGGAGGTTTTCATCTGTTCGAGCCCCTACAAAATCATTTGGGTGGCCGAAGTTTTGTAAATGATGATGCCATAAGCCAGGGGTGGCCATCCGTGGCGCATGAGCTAAACGTGGAGCATTGGATGATTACTAGTGGCCCGTTGCATCCTTTTGCCTACTCACTTTCTTAAATAGGTGTCATAACTTGATCCATTTTAATATTTTTAACACTAAAGTGATCTCAGTCGATTTGTACAGCCTTCGATAATGTTTAACTTCTCGGTGTCTGAAACTTAGAAAGCAACTTTTGAGATATTACTTACCAAGCGTGTTTACAAACTACGAATATTTATATCGGTGTTGCCATTGCGGGTTCCTGCTCAAACGATCGCAAACACCGCGCACTATCAACACATCATGTGTTTGAAGTCACGTGAGAATGAGCGGTGATCGCTCGATATGATCAGTCCGTTCTGAGTGAGCCTTCGTGGTGTGAAGTTTGAAGTAGTATTTTATTGTGTGTACTAGCGTGGTTATTTTTATTAAGAGTGATTGAAAGACAGATTCAAGATTTTCCACACAATTGATATTTTGTGTGATACGACGTACGTACCTGTGATATATTTGTCCTTTTTTACTTTTTTGTTTTATATTTTTCTGCGCATAAATTCCTGTTATCTATCACAGTGCAAAAGAAGCCAAAAAAGAGATTATTAGCGAAAATTCAATGAACAGTGGGAAAATGAGTTGCTATGTATAGCATGTTCATCAGGAAAAACGTTTTGCATTTTTTATGAAAGTACTCTTTCACCTAATAGAAATCATGATCGTATGAGACGCTATACAATACAGTATTAGACTAATATACAGTAAAAGAAAAAATGAGGGTTTTTATTGTGTCTGAGTTACGAAGAGAATATGTAACTGAGAAAAATGAAGTGTCAGAAAAAGACAAAATATATTTGTTAAAGTAATTAGTGAAGTCTTGGCGAACTCAGACGCGTCATATATTAGCGTCATACACTCTAACATTGCTTTAGCATTGGAGAAGAGGAAGATGCCTTATTTTGGCGGAAAAGAAATTGATTAGCCTTGTCTCATAATGTTTGCACGCTATCTTGGTAATAAGTTTTTGAAAGAAAAGCAGATGGAATTGCTATGCCAATGTAGACAGTTACAAGACGTATCTAGGTACTCGCTCAGGATGTATCTCAGCAACTGCAAGACCTTGTCCATTCTTTCACTTTTTTTTCTTTAGCTTTGGATGACTCAACGGCAATATGTGATATTGCCTAGTTTAACATTTTTATAAGAGGAGTTGATGATAATTTTAATGTCTTTGAAGAAATTGCCAGTCTGGAGTCATTGCATGATAAAACAAGTGGAATAGGTATATTAGGTATACTTGAAATGGTGAAATCATGACTATAAGATCTAAAATTAGATTATAATAAACTTATCAGTGTGTGTACTGATGGAGCACCATTAATGATAGGTAAAGTAAATGGCCCAACAACTTCGCTTGAATTTTTTTTTATAACGTCCTATACTGAAATATCACTGCATTATAAACCAACAGGTACTGCGTGGGAAAACTTTAAATATGAAGTACGTTATGCTGCCAGTTGTGAAATATGTGAATAAAATTAGAGAAAGAGTATTAAACAATTCAGAATTCAGAGAATACTGTGAATTTTTAGATACTTTTTATGAGCTTTTTCCAGATCAAAATGCTTCTGATATAATTAATTTCTGGCATTCATTACCCAGTGAACATTTCCCAGAGCTAAGAAAATATGCAAAAAGTTGTATATGTCCCTTTGGAACGACATACAGATGTGAACGAGCATTTTCATTCATGAAATTGATTCAAAGTGAAAAGAGGTTGCGAATAACCGGCTCAAAGTTGAAAAACCCTCCGCTAATTTCAGTGATAAATTTAACATCTAATATTAAAAAACTAAAATTCAAGTTGACGCATAAGTTTCAATAAAGGTAATTAATGTTTTTGCCGTAATAGATGTTGTTTTTCATATGATAATTCATTCATATAAACTGTTGATTACGCCAATACGCATACTTTTATCAAGAGGGGCCACTACTGTTTTGAATCAAATTCCGAGACCCCTTCAATATAATAAACATAGGTCTTTTGAAATGGCGTAAATTAATTTACCCAATTGCGTGATTGAGTTATTCCCTTTCCTCCCTTAAGACAGAGCAGATCCTACCTAAGTCCCTATTTTACAACCCCAAAGGTGAAAGTAAGAAGGTAAAAAGCTAGGTTGAGTTGTACGATGCATCTGAACTCATCTAAGAAAAAAATAGCGCATGGTATGCTTAAGTTTTGGTCACTACTGCCGTAGGCGATAGAGTTTACTTGTTTGCTGCGACAGAACAAAAACTTCTTTGTGGCCGGCTATCTAGGGCTTGTAAAGATATGGGGCAAGTGTCTGAACGTACAGGGTGAATAAGTTGAAAAGTGAAATAAATTTCAGGAAGTTATTCTGGTTACCTCTGCCTGTATCCAGTTTTGCGAGTTATTTTTTGACTTTTCCTCAGTAAGAATTTCTAAAACCTATCCGCGCCATGATGGCACAGGATTGGAGCATATTGTCTACATTTTCATTCTAATCATCAATTGCTGCCGCCGCATCTTGCGAATGCAAAATCGGAGTTCTCACAACGTCGTTGTTTACTGCTACGTCCCTTCCCATCTCGTCACCGGTCGATGATATTACCTCCTCCTCCTCTCCTCGTTTTTCGTATAGAAAGGGCGATGGTATACTGCTCTCAGGAGGCCCTATTTGCCGCAAATCCAACAACGCAGCACACGATCACGTCAATGCAACACGGGAGCGAGGCCACGGACATAACCACCGGACACTGCCATCCCTTGCAAGAATTCAAGCGCGTCTTTCATTGCTTCGAAAGTCTGTCCTAACACGGCCTCCATTTTGTCCCCGCAATCGCTCCCTCGACTCTTCATGGCCATTTCTCGTGGTGATATTCTCCGACGTCGCCGCATTTACTCCCTTTGTGTAGAACTCCCATTTAGTCCATCCAGGAAGCGGTCTCACACAATAGCCATCCTCGCGTCATCAGTTCAGGATGGGTATTCCCGCCGAGCGAGACGCCCGTGGTCCATCGCAGCGGTTGCGATGCCCTCACCTGGATTCCGCGTCCTTCAGGAAAATCACGATTTTGTACATCTCACTCAATTCTTTCAGGTTGAAAGACTCCGCAAATGCGTTCTGTATTTTTTTCGTAACTTTTTCTTTTACTTTCATCCGGAAGATAACGAGCAATGTTGTGAGAGCATACCCCACGAGTGGGATCCCAGCAACACCGAACTTCTCCGACACCATCATGATCGTTATGGTTAACGTCCCCGAAGCACACGTAAAATTACTGGATCGAAGCAGGATCGTATGACTGCTCAAACGTAGCGCCAATCGTGGGAGAGAGGTTGGTGTTTGAAAAAGCCTGATTTCCTTCCGAGTTAACATACCATTACTTTGATCTTTCCAATAGCACCCCCTCTTCGTAATGGTCCACGGAAAATCTAGCGGAAAGTTTTGTATTCCTGGAAGGCCAGCCGAAAGATTATGTCATTTATAAAAGTCTAACTGATCACATTGAATATCGTAGATGAATTTGAAGCCACGAGGAAGATCATTAAGATATTCTCCTTTGAGAATCTAAATCATGTCTTATGGCCACGTTTTTCACCATATAATACCAATATACATGTAATTTCCCTAAACATTTATTGATAACATTTAAAGGCATGGCGATAAATGCTTAATATCACATGATATCCGTTAAGACCACCTATAAGATACCGCTTAAAAGATTAGAATGATTAACCTCAAGATCACCCACGGTCATGAAAATCCAAATTTCATATCTTATTCAATGGATGGTAAGTACAATGCTCCAATTTTACGACTACAGTGATATATGTAATTCACCACTTTTAGTTACCTGTGGACGAAAGGTAATTGATAATCCGATATTTTTCATTACCTTTGTATTGTTTGAATCCCTCTCAATTGACTGCAACCTTGAAGTGGTGGAGGGGATTGTGATTTTGTGTCTTCTGATGATCATACAGATGTTCTGGTGAGAGAAATGATATTTGCCCCGGTTAGGGTCAGCCACACCAGATAGGTCAGGGATGTTAGTTGCTAGTGTATGAGCTTGCATATCTTGCAAGTTAAAATGGTTTTTGTATTAATACATTTGCCTGTGTGTGTGTAAATTGCATGTTTTTGTTCGTTTTACATGTGGTTGCATTCTATTTTACGGGTGGTGTCGTAAAATCCCCCGCAAAACGCCAAAAGATAACTTTCTACCACCACCCAGATCTGCACGGACGGCGGCTCGACGCAGGCTCGAGCCCAAACCCTTCTGGACACACTGCCGCCACTGTCCTGGGTATTGTGTAGATATAGACAGGTCAACTGCAAAGGCATTTAACCTCAGTGGGGTTGCCATTTAAGTGATCGTGTTATATTTAAAGCATCATTGAGGAAGGCAAGGAAAGCGAAACAATTTCAGTTTTTTTATCCCAACAAAATTAGAATGGGCGACGTAGTGATAATGCATCCTGGCAACTACAGGACTCAGCTCAATCGACCGTGTGTTGCACCCGGCAGTAGGAGAGAAAAGGTTTCTGCGGTCGTCATCTCACGAAATACTCGTAGAACGGAGGCGAACACAGAAGCAAAGAATGGGATTTAAGGATATTTTGTGGCATGCTAATTAGGACTTACACGTGCAATAGTGTGCAGGGCAAGAGTCCATCACAAATCTACCCTAAGCCAGGAGACTAATATTATACGAGTAATTAGTCTTTGAACGTACCTGAATGTTTTTTTTATTTTCCAGCTGTGAACTCTCATAACTTAAGGCTTCCTCTTCTTTATATCCCCACTATTAAAATTCACAGATAATAACTGCCTGTCTATAATTTAGATATCTATATATCTTACTTGTGAAAGATGCTTCCACATATCGCGTCGGGTCCGCTTCAGTCGTTCCAAATGAATCATGAGGAAAGATAACCCTTAGGGAAAGCTAATATTTGAGTTTCAGCTATAGGGTTCTTTTTCCTCTGAAAGTAGCACGCATACAAGGTCTTTCCCACAAATAAGTAGAATAATTGTTTGCCGCCAATACAAACGGCTGGATTGAGTTAATCTGTGGTGCTAAAGGTAATGGGAGACCTTGGGAAAGCAACGTGATCCAAGTCAGTTAACAGTGGGTATTTATAAAATGCGGATTGCTGCTATACTGGACCCCTGTTCGTCGGTCACGTCACGATACCACTTTCCATGGAGCAATGATATGCGATAAAATTGTGAATTCAGCTTGGAAATTTAGGAAAGAAATATCCAATGGTTTTCTATTTGCAAAGGATGTTGAGGGAGGGTAACAAGGAGGTTGACGATGACGAATGCCCTGGACATCCATCAATAACTCAGTGTGATGAAAACGTGCAAAAAGTGAGGCACATACTCAATTCTGATTGACCCCCAAGAGTCAGGAGGTTAGCAGATTACAATATTCAGAAAACCACAGTGCATTGAATTCTTAAAGAAAATTAAGCCTCGAGAAAGGTGGGCTAAGATGGTTCCCAAGGTGCTGTCGGAAGACTGCTTACTACTTGTGTGACAATCTTGCCTTGAACATCTTGGACCACGGTGAAAGTGACCCAAATTTTTTAGAATAGGTGTTTACTGGTGACGAGACCGGTCTTTGAATACGACCCAAGTACAACCCCTTTGAGTAACATTTTGGACCACTGGATTATGTCAAAGAGGCCATGAAGAAGTGCCTGAACGAGGGTCCTGCTGATGCCTTACAGGAAGTATACCACAACTGACGGCGGCACTGGCATTGGTGTGTCGATAAATAAGGGTGCTCTTATTGAGAATTTTAAAAAATTTTACCTTAATCTACAATTCATTTTCACCCCATGTTTATTCTAATAATTTTTGGCTCACACTATGCATATTTTTACATCCCTTTCAAATGACTTTCGCGAAAATAGACCATCGCTAAATTTCAAATATTGATATGCAGTAATATTTTTTATATCTTCTGCTGAATTCTTATGGGGCCTTTATTTATTTTTTTTTTGTTTGTGATTTATGGTTTATTATGAAACTCGTAGGCAGGGGAGAATTTTTTTAATAATAAACACCAAGTGTTCTATATAGGTTAATGCACGTATTTATGTAATGATTGAGTATGTATGGTTAATGACCTTACATGTGACCTATTTAGATGCAGATTATTAGAAAATTTACTTAAATGTGTTTCACTACATTGCAATGCCATCAGGAATAAAAGTTAATCAATTTAAATTTTAATATAATCTCAAATCAAGGGGGAATAATATACCTGCTATTGTTCGATTAGTGTGCAATCCTGAAAATTCTGCAGTGTAGCGAAGCTTGCTGAATTAGGTTAGCTATTCTGAGAAATTGAAAGTTGAATTTATTTGAAAATTCTTCCAATCCAATAAAATCCTGCATATTTTTGGCCTCAACACGATTCCTGTAGAACCTCGTCACAGAAAAAAATTAGACATCGTTTGGGCATCCCTCTTCGATTTGTGTATGCTGCGCCATTATGTCTCCTCTCCTGCTGTTCTGTATGCTAACTCAATTCATCCACGTCAAATTCACCAGTTGTTTCCAGCATCATGCTCTGAAAGTCTTGAACCTCCTTCGGTCAACTTTTTCAGTTCTCAAATGGGTCCAAAAGGGAAGACGCATAAAAACAAACTGCTCCTAGAGAGGAGGATATTATTAGATTGTGAACGAAAGGGATGGAGACCTTACGCGTAGCCTTAAAGAGCAACTGTAACCGAGGGGGAGCTGAAAGGAATGCAAAAGGGAAAGGAGTCGGAATTAAATATGAAGGGGGAGTGGAAACTTCGTGAGTGAGGTGGAAGGCTCGGGTCCTCTTTTTACCTCGGCGGACGGAAAAGTTCGGGAGGGGGCAGGGTTCGCCGATCCTCCGTCATTCACTTGCCGGTGGATTCGTTTGCCATCCGTCCACACCCCTCGGCCGGGGTAGAGAAAGTGAGCGGGGAGGGGAGGGGCGGAGTTTGGAGAAGGGGGGGACGGCTGCTCTTTCCGAGTGGTTCAACAGGTCGGGCGGCAGCGCGCCGCTCCTTGCTTGCAAGCGGTTTTCCGAGATCGTAAGCGGATAATCGCACGGCATCGTGAGTTATGGCTGACCATCGATGTAGTCGGACTTCTATTTGTTCAAAGCCTCGTTCCCTTCTTCCAAACGAGCCCATTAAAGCGGACTATTTCAGTGTGAAAAAGCCTGTTATTTCACTCGAGTGACAAACTGACGCTTTTAATTTTGATGATGATTGAAATTTGAAACGGATTCACTCTCGGGGTAGAAACGCGAGGCGTTAAATCGTTCGTAAGTGGCAAAGGTTTGGGTAAGCTCACTACAAATGCGTTTTCTTCTCAAACTGATATCATGTTACCTATTTTCTCCCTCATGATGACTCTAATTTTACCTTATTACATGCTGTAGTGAACGTATTTTAAACTATAGTAGTTGAAAGCCAATATCTCAAAAGTTGCTATTATTTTAAGGACGCGTTTATTATATTATTTATTTGATTCGTAACGCCGTTGTTGATATTATATAGCGCGGAATGATTTTAAAGCTGAAACATTGCAAAATCTGAAGAGGCTGAATATCTTCATAAATTAATAAAAACGTGAATCTACGGGAAAATGTATTGATTATGTCCTATATTCTCTGATATACGCCGCGTTATTATTTCTCTTGAATTATTTCCAAAAACCATTCAGTTAAGATAATTTTAAATATCCTTTGCTTTAATTTTTTCAAATTTACTACTATATCTGGTTAATTATTAAGCAATAAATGGGTGAAAATAGTTCAACTAAATGGAATGAGATTATGGAAATGGGGCCTCGTTTACCTGGTGTCTCCGCTCCATTTAAAAATGTTCGTTGGATGACTAACTTGTGCACCTCTATAGACTACCCACTCAACCTTTGCTCACACAGCAGCCCTTGTACCTCTCCCAGTCTCTTTAAAAACGGGAATGTGTTTCCATCGCAATGAATTGAAGCACATTAAATATATTCACATGTTCATCTAAATCATTTCTTTATTTAATTTTTCAAATTGGCACATAACGGAATTCCAAGGCCAATAAATGGTAAAATTATACTTAATGGATGTTGAAGCCAAAAACATTGTTTTGAATTGAAAATTTTTTACTCCGTGGTATTACTCGTATTTCGGGGCGCACGTTTTTATTTTAAAGATTGCTGTAGTAAAAACAGGATTACTAAGCATATCTCACAATATAAGGAAACGTGATAGTGCTAACTAAAACCATCTTCTATCCGTTTACCTGATTTAAAATTAATCCAAAGGTTGAGAGAACGTCACTTCTATTGATAAAAAAATTTGAATAATGTGTAGCAGTGTGACTCTATTTATTGATTCAAATCTTTTTTACCAAGGGAAAATCAACGCCAAAATGAATGTACTCCAAATGGGTGGAAAAATGGCCCTGCTTAATAAATTTAGTATAAACTCACAACAGAAAATATTTATGGTATTTTTCATTATTAATTATTTCATATAGTTAGATATGTACGGAGAGTAATCATATGAAATATAATGTTTAGAGAGAATAAATTATTCTCACCAATATGACGAGTCTCAGCTAAATTAATCTCTGCCAGGAAAGCTTTAACCTCTGTTGATTGCAATAAATTGTGAACTCCCTATTATTGTGGTGCCCCATTAATGTCCAGAATTTCTGTCTCTATTCACATACGTGAAAAGAAAAGGAATTAGCATGCATAATAACTGGGCCGCTATGCCATTTATTTTATGGCAGCATACCGACTTTACTTAGTTCTACTTGTCATTGTAATTTTTGAATAGTTTTACTGTTCATTGAAATATTTATAAAGCTATATCGTCGTTGTAACCTTTATAATTTTCAACTCTTCCCAACTTATTTTTAGCGTGATTTTATTTTATTATGGAAATATGTTCTTAACGTATTTCAGTGGTTAGAGCGCGGGGCTTCTGACTGAAGGCCTTGGATTCCTGGCGGCACCTCTGGGCAACCTCAGCTCCATCCAATCAGTGTGATTTTTCAGATAGAAGATCTTCCTGGAAAACCACAGGTGGCACAGAAAAAGGGGTTCCAGTCTCCCTACCCTGATGTTTGAATTTCACACGCTGGTGGCCTTAGCGCTCGGTAAGTTCAATCCTCACCTATCAAACCGACCTTTGGGATAATTACTTCGGTGGTGATGGTTTATTCCATGTAATTAAAGTTTACAAATGACTATACTAAGTAGTTATTGCAGCCCTTTACTTTATAACTTTTGAGATTACAATTCCGGGAAAATGTATGATCATAATTTTATGCATTTGCGCATGTAGGTTTTGAAAGAAACTGATAATATCGGTCACTTTTATCATACATTTAGTAATTGGAACGCAAGTTGTTACTCCTTGTTAGGAACTAAAACTACTGTTTCTTGAACCAGAATTGATTTTAACCACTCTCACATTGTATTTAAGTAAAACGAATAATTGTCTAGAACACAAAATCGAGTAACGGTAACTGCCGACCATGATCCATAGACTCAGATCCATGGACCCCATGGCCCCCAGTCTATTATTGATTGAGTGAGTATGTGACCCGCATGTCATCCGTGTTCTCTTGGTAGAGTATCATCAAGGAAAGGACGCAATCACGACGAGCCAGCATCTCAGAATGAGACAAAATTTCGTGAAACGAATTTTTTCTAGACACATGCGTAAAGAATTTAGCGTAATTTCCATTAGGGAAAGGCATGATGGGCTGGATGAAATTTTAGAAGAATGCTTTGTACAAAGTGAGATACAGCACAAAATTAATGTTTTTTTACATGAATAGTGGGTTTTACAAGCTTGTACTTCCCATCCCATCTATAGGTAACACGTCAGAATAATTCCTTTTAATGTAATCGTAATATTAAAAAATATGCATCATCGTAACCAGGATGACAAATTTTTTAAGGGGAACCGGCTATATCTTTATTATCTAGCGTGCAAGATCGAAATAGTCTCAGAGTACAGCAAGCTTCACCTAGTCAAGAGAAGTCAGCGAAATGTTATGTCTGAAGGAGGAGAGGTGACATTTTTAGCGCTGCTATGGGCGTGCGAGAAGTTTCTCTTGAAAGCAAAAAAATTAATTCTTCGATTACAATCGACGTTTTTGTAATGAATATACTATAGTAGAGTGTAGTATGTGTAAGTTTAATAGGAGGAAGTTGAAAATATTCAATTCACATCACATTCACATTGGTCCTTTCCTTTTCTTTAAGGTACTTAAAGACAGTAATATAAGTTATATAGTCTTGTACTTGAGCTTCCTCTAAAGAGGACATATTTTTTTGTTTCAGCTCTACTGCGTCAATTATTTTGGGCAAATTGTAAAATCTAAGTGTTGTAAAGTGTGATGCACCATCAATTCAATTATCAAAACTGTAATTACTAGCCATAGAGATTTTTGTTTCACTTCCATCCATGATATTGCGCAACAGTTTTGCGAGCAATTAGTTTTTTTTAGGTCCGGGGCAGATCTAAAGACTCCATAGCTACAGAAACTATTGTTCGGCGTCAGGGATCGAAGAGGAAAAAAAACCTGGAGGTCTACTACCTTCAAAAGCCATACTCCTTCAAAGAGAGCCCTTAAATAGGCCGTTAAAGTGGATGTGAACGTGCCTTGAACAATCTCAAAGGTGCTGTGGAGTGGGTCATGTCTGGTCTCATGGCTCGTGCTCCCCCTGCCGGGTCGATAGGTGGACACCTGAAGCTGGTTGGATACTCAGGTTGATGGAATGGAGCATCCCCGCTCTTTTCATCGGGGTTCATTTTCATAAATCCCCTTTACCGCACTAAGTTTGAGCATAGCACACGTTCTCCGTGTTTACTCGCCGTGTTCCTAAACATGCATATGCTTGGTGGCTGACCCGTGTGTTTGCGCGGTCCGTGGGTGACCCGTTGATGATCTATGACGATGTTAGCCATGACGTGTTTCTGCTTTCATTTGTCTATGCAAATCACCACGGAGATGGTGGAGACGGAAGAGGAGGGAGTCGTAGCGACAAATAGATTACTCGCGCATGAGTGCGAGGCGTTGCCGTAGCTGCTAAAAGCGTGTTTGAGCGCGACTCTCCTGCGGATTTCGCGCATACAAGGGCCTACACGCCGAATTCCTCCCGGAAGATTGAACGCGCAACCACTCCATTGGATTATCCGCCATATATACCCGTGTGTTCGTCAAAATGGGCTCTAATCCTTTCGGAATCGAAACAAATGAAATATGGTGGCCACTGAGATAGGAGAAAGATGTTGATGGAATATTTGATGTGGAATTCTATATTATAGCGCCGTTTCGCGGGAATAGAATCCGAGGTCCGTCGTATTGCCGTCGGCACGTTTTATAATCTCCGATCAGCATGATAGTATCAAAGCTTTCCCATGCATATAATCGCATTAAACATTTTGCTTTTCGTATTTCATAACTATCAGTCTGCGTCAAAAAGAGATTATGTTCAAGTACGGCTTTGCATTTATTTAATGTATTACATGAGAACACGCAAGTCTGTGTTGCAAAAATAAAAGCTCTCGGCACGAAAATAATCTCTGCCTCGCAAAAATCATAATCTTTCTAGTTTTCAAAGCAATCTTTTTGATTCCTTATGCAGCCAGACCTCACTTTTATTTAGATTCGTGATACAATAGTGCAAAGTGAATTATCCGGGATCGGATTTTTCCCCAATTTAACATGGTTATTCCGACTACGCTGCTTAAAATCCGTTCTTCAGAGAAGAAAATGCATCCGAGTTTATTCAAAATTTTTCTATATGAGTTTCACATATTTCTTCCTTGTGGTCACTTGAAACGAGACATTTATTTTCTGCCAAGATCATGTTTTTTAATACATCAGAATGTACATTCTGCCAGATTTTTTATGGAGGAAATTTTCTAGCTCAATACATACCTAAAACAATTCTACTAAGGAAATCATTGTAATTGTGAACTATAAGAATAGTACTAGGATATATATATATACATACATATATATATATTATATAGGGTAGGGGGGGCAATTCGTTTACTGTTCCGGTTATGGTTTCCCAGGATGATCTGGTACCCGAAAAATCACATAGCTTGGGTGGAGCTGCAGGTGCCCAGAGACTAGCCCGGGAATCAAACCCGGAACCCTCCGGACAGTAGTCTAACGCTCTACCTTCTGGACTACCACAATCCTCACACACACACACACACACACACACACACACACACACACACACACACACACACACACACACACACACGCGCGCGCGCGCGCGCGCACACACACACACACACACACATATATGTATATATATATATATATATATATATATATATATATATATATATATATATATATATATATATATACATATACGATGATAGAATGTTTTTAAATTTATATCAGATTTCAATTGATTTACCTCCATGTAATGCAGTGGCATTATTTTTCAAATCTTTCGCGTGTTTCAATTCTGCGGAGCTTTTTTTGCAAATCTTCGAATAATAAAACATGAATCCCAATGAATTTATATCAATCGCATAGTGTTGTGCCCATGTATTTGATTTGAATGGAATAGTGACGTTTATCTTCAAACGAAGCCTATTTCAAATCATTTATTTGTAAAAAAATCGTAACTATGTAGAACTGAGAGGAAATAAGAGTATCATACTCCGTGAAAATTGATGTGATTATACTTGTTACCAATAAGGGTTCTGAAGAATTGATAAAGAGGGAACATATCTGCCCATAATATCTGAGGTTAAAAGGGACTGGCCAAAATTATTGCATATTAATTCACAAAGGCGAACTTTTAAAAGCCCTCCTAAAGCTTCAACTCCCATAAATTTGTCAGTGAATGAATAAACAAATCCGAAAATGTACTATAAAAAAATATCCTGTAATGTAAACCTATGAATGAATGAATGTAAACCTATGAAGGAATGAATGTAAACCTGTAAAACAATTGCTATTACGTGGGAGGGAGTTTGAATTCGCCAGTCCCGTGAAACACGAAACAAAAAAGAAAATGAAGCGAGAAGGTTGCCAACTGTCCCAGTATCACGAGGGGAGAAGACGTTGTGAAGGCGGCCCAGTGAAAAACTGGGTGCGCGGAGATGGATTCAATCTTTCAAGCGGCGAAACGACCAAGGTGTTGCATCTAAGAACCGTGGCCAAGACGATCCTACTCCTCTCCATCTCCCCACTATCTTGCCCTCGCCCCGCCACACGCCCCACCGCCTCTTTCTCACGCTTCCTCGGAAGGCCCCACGCGAATTTTTCATTTCCGTCGCCCCCGCACGCCTCCCGTTCTCTCTTCTCTCCCCTCTCCTTCTTTCATGCCCCAACCCCTCCTTCCGCACAACCCATTGGTGGGAAAGGTGCTCTCCCTCCCAGTTGTGGCGATGTGCCACCCAAATCATTCCGGAGTGAACTTGCGAGGGAGGTCGGGGTGTAGGGCGGGGGATGAGATCAAGGGTCCCGCTAGGCACCAACTCCCTCTCTTCATATATTACCCATCTCTCCCCCCTCTCCGACCCCCAGTTCCATACACGACGGTTGGTCTCCTCTCTCTCCCATCGCCGCAGCAAAGAAACTCTCTCTGCCCCAACCCCAGCCTCTCTCTCTCTCCTCTTCCTCCTCTCGTACCTGTTAGGCATCCACGTCTCCTGGTCGCGTGATATTCTCTCCGCCGTGAACTGAATCCCCACGCGGACGAGTCGGGGGCGGGTCACGTATCCTCCAACCCCGCTCCCTCCTTCGTTCCCCGAAGCCCTTCCGTTCAAGTCCGCCCATCCGCCCACCACCCCACGGCCATTCCGACTCCCACCCACCACAAGATCCCCTCCCCTTCCCCTGTCCCCTCTCCCTACGGTCCTCTCATACGCTTCTATCCCTTCACCATCCGCATGCCTTCATTTTCCTGTCCTAGGTCCTAACTTTTTTCATCCTGATTCTTACCCTGTCACTTACTCTGTCCCCTCCTCCCTCTCTCCTCATCTCTCACAGTTCCCCGTCCTCTGCTTCCCTAGGCCCTACCCCAGTACGACAACTCAATTCCTCCGTCCACCTTTGCTCACCCACTCTATATTCTTTTTTCAATTTGGCTCCACCTTTCCGTTCTCTGTCTCATTTCATTCCTATGACTTTCTTCCTCAGTCCTGTACACGTCCTGCCCCGGTGCTACACCCTAATCGTCCTTCCTACAATTCTATTCATCCGTTCCACACCTTATCTCCTTCTCCCATTGTACAAGCTTTCCCACCTCCTTAGATCCTTTATTTTACTCTGAATGCCTTATCCTCAATCTAACTCCGGTCCTAAATCCCATTTCGTCCTACAAGACTCTTCTCCCGTGCTCCTCTCTTCCTTCGACTCCAATCCCTTTCCTACACATTCTCTTCCCGACTTACACGTCCCTACTCTCCCACCGTACATGATCCTAACTTTTTTCGTTTAACATCCTCTGGTGCTCCAGCCTTCCCCTTACATACTCCTCTCAACCCTTCCTGCTAGTTCACTCACGTTCTACGACTCCACTCATTTTTTACCGATTACCCTTGCTTTTCCACCTAAAACCTAAACCTATTCCCCCAAGCCTTCCCTGAAACATCCCGCTAACGCTTAATCTACGCCTTCCTCTTTCGTCCTACCACCATTCCCCCCAGTCTATTCCACCCTTCCTCTCTCTTTCCTCGACTCAACACCCTTCCTCACCTGCACGTAACTCCTCCACCCCGATTCCTCACTTTTCTACGTTAAACCCCAACTTTTTTCACCCCATACCTTCCCTATCCCTTTCTAATCCATCCCACGTTCTCCTCTTCCGTCCCGCGCCCTTCCGACCCCATCCCACGCCCCTGCTCCCAATTCCTCGAATCCTCCCTGCTCTCCCGCCCGCACGCCGGCGTCCCTTCCGATCCGCCGACCCCCTCCTTCCCTTCCTCTCCAAGCAGCCTTTCTTCCTTCCAAAGCCTCCCTCAAGACTTTTTCCTTTCTCATCATCTTCAACCTCACCCCCCCTCCCTTCTCCCCGCTCCCTACCTCCTCCCATCTTCCCCCTCCTCGAGCCACCCGACGCGGAGGGAATGTGGTTAGGCGTTTCCCAATCATACCAGTATGGATTTTAGACCGAGCATGGAGAATGTGAGAGGCGGAAGAGAGTAGCGTGGAGGAGGCGGGCGTAGATGAGGCAAGGATCGCAGAGGCGCGTGGAGGTGCGTGGGCGTACGGGGGCGGGGAGGGGGCTGGGTGGAGAGGCTAGCTAGGGTGGGTGGGTCGGGGGGGAGGGATATGGGGGTTGGTGGGAGGAAGGAGGGTGACAGCACTGCTTCTCACGCGCCGCCCCTCCTCATCTCGTCCTCCACCTCCCTCCCTCCCTCTCCTCCCCCATCTTTTTATCCTTCTCCCCCATTCGCCTTTCTCTCTCTCTCTTTCTCCCTCTCTTCCTTCCCTTCTCCTTTTCTCTTTCCCCCGGTGTGCTCCCCAAACCCGAATGAAAATTCGTCCGTCGGTGTTTTTCTTTTATTATTTTGTGTCCACTTTTCTGAACGCTCCTCAGCTGTTGTCAAGACGCCTGACAGCCAAATCACAAAGACAAAGTTAACTGGCGACTCGGATAATTTTTCTCCCCCTCGTGAGTGTTTTTACGGCGGCTTTGGTCTCTTAGCCGAGGGCTGGTACCTGCGGTTTTGAAACTTAGATCCGTTCGTAAAAGGTTTAATTAATTATTAAATGAGTTACTTGAAGCTAGTACCAAATGAAAAGACCTAGACACCGATACCAGAATGTAAAGTCTTGGGCTTAGATTCGCTAGAAGTAGAATGCGTGGGCGAAATATGAATCGACAGTTACTTTGTAATAATGGACCAAATTATTTGAAATGTAGTGTCTGGTCATGGAATAATTGATACACGAGGCAAGTGAAATAGATAGTGACACGCCCGCGCCGGGATAATTCAAGCAAAAATTAAACATGTTTCATGGTTTCAATACACCGGTTCGAGAAGTAAATACTGGCTCTGTTGTAAAAATCCAAAAAAACGTCTTGCTTCATGAACATCCTCGTCCTCTTAAAC
Source organism: Hetaerina americana (assembly GCF_022747635.1). Classification (NCBI taxonomy): domain Eukaryota; kingdom Metazoa; phylum Arthropoda; class Insecta; order Odonata; family Calopterygidae; genus Hetaerina; species Hetaerina americana. The sequence continues at coordinate 34,119,363 of NW_027287095.1, forward strand.
CTCAATTTTAGGTTTATTCGAACTGAGCGTATAATATGCGTACATTTACAACTAAAGATATTGTAAATAGTTTTATGTTTGTATATTTGTGTATACACCCGTGTACACACTTGTTTTGTGTACATGATACAATTGGATAATCAATACAATGATATATATATATATATATATATATATATATATATATATATTATTGCGTAGTTATGTTCGGCGCTGAAACGTGGTCACTGAAACAGGATGATAGAAATAGATTAGAGGCTTTTGAAATATGGGTGTGGGGAGAGATGGAGAAGGTGAAATGGACCGAAAGGAAAACAAATGAGGAAGTACTAGGTATGGTGGGCGATGAGAGGGGTTTGTTCGGAGAAATCTTAAAGAGGCAGGAAAAATGAATGAAGGCGTATTGATCGGCAGTAGGATGTTGAAGACTGTAATAGAGGGGGGAATGTTAGGCAAACGAGGAAAGGGCAGGAACAGGATAGGGATGTTGGACGGGATGAAGGAAGGAAGGAAGTGCACAGAGGATGAAGATCACATGAAGATGGACGTGATGTAGAGTAGGTTGCTGGATTGTGTTCACAAAATGTGGTGGTTGTGTGAATCCAAAACCTACCTTAACCGGTAGATTACTTATTAATAATATATATATATATATATATATATATATATATATATATATATTAATTTCATATTATTTAAGCTTCCCTGACTCTGCCAATGCTATTAACATCTATTATCTTGAGCCGTTCGTACAACACAATATTACAGCTGTCACATCTCCCAACCACCAGTGGCAGGATAACGGTAGAACGGTACCATTCCTAATTATTTTTTTCAGATTTTTAATCAACCAGTGTGCCTTTCGTTTCGTCGTTATCCCTCCGACGTCCGCTCATTCCTTCTCTCTCCTTTGTTTTCTCGGGCAAAATTCTTTTATCTTCTCTATTAGGGTCCTTCACCCTCTTCCTTGCTCCCTTTCACTTCGGTCCTGTTCCCCCATACGTAACCTCTTAGAAGGAAAGTCCCGAGTATAATACTTTTATCACAAAATTACGAGAGGAAAGTTGATTACTCTTGTCAAAAAGCTCTTCCCCGGATAGAAGGAAGTCTGTTATCCACGGCGGATCTCATCCTTTATTTGTGAAAATGAATAAAATGGGACGGTTTTGCGTCCGAAATCCTCTTTTGTTTGTGCTCATCCCGCCGCGTTATCTTCCCTTCCCTCCGGAGAAGTCGTTAAGGCGCAATTCCTCGGTCCCGTGTTTGTAATGTTTTGATTTGGGAAAAAAATGAAGCAAGAGAAGCGTTGAACGTCTCTGGATCTGAATGATGTCGCGTGCGTTTTCTTACTGTCCTCCTGAGTTTGATATCGTCCTCAGACTCCGTGTCACATTTGAAATACGTGGAGGTCTAAAGGCATTTCATGTGTTGTATCGTGGACGACGAATGCTTCCTCTCATACTTCCCGCAGTTCCCAAAAACCTATTTCCTTTGCAATTTTTACTCAAAGAAGCATCAATTTGAATGATTCAACGCGATAGAGCAGTGCGACCCAATACCTAACCGGTGAGGTACCCTCCACGGAAAAGTGCTGTAACCGGGGCGAATGCATTTTAAAGGTTTAATTTCTCACGCGTACGAAAATAATAATTAAATTAACAATTTTGAATGATTTTTGAGACGCTTTTTGCTGCAAATTGAGATTAGAGTATCCTATTGAAAAAATAGAAATCCTCGATTAGTTTTCTATTTACGTTGCTCGTGTACATTGGCATTATCCTGTTTAGCATCAACAATATATATATACAAATATATATATCTATATCTACATCTACATCAATACCCTGCAAGCCACCGAAAAGGTGTGTGGCAGGGGGTACAGCACCAGGAGGAAAGGGTAAGGGATGAGGGGGTTAGGGTTTTTCAAATGGATGGGGAAAGGTAAGGGGAACCTGCAAAAATATATATAAATATAATCGTATAACCATGCGCAGTCGCTACCTTGTAGGTTAATACTTATTATGTCGAGCCGGCTCCTGGGGGATTTCGATTACAAGCATTCTGGCCTCTTATTGTTCTTGGAGAAAATGACCATTTAAACCTGTCAGTCTTGCAGTCTATCTCTCTAATCTTATATTCGTGAGCCCTCCGCCCGTAATACGTTGGGGTTCGTATTATGTTCTTGATGTTATCGGAAAAGGACCCATCTTTAAATTTTTTAATAAGTTTAATCTATATTGTAAACGCATATTTATTTATTTATAATTCGTATTCCTTCCTGTTCCTTCTGACTGCGGCGGAAGATTGTCTTGCCACGGAAAATTTCGGAATGCATTTGAGTGTCTTTTTTTATGTGAGTATGCTCTATATATTTTTGATTTCCAATGCCAAATGTTGGTATATATATTACGTAAATGTGCGTATTTTTCGTCATAAAATTCAATCATTAATAACAAAAATCTATAAAAATAGATACTGTGTGTGTATTTTTTTAAACATCGAGAACATCAGTCCCAAATCAATATCATCGCTAAAAAATAAGATTTTCTTGTTTTATGGGCACATTTCAAGCGTTATTAAAATTAAACCTCCTCAGAAAAAAACGTCAAAAAATTCAGAATAGAATCCTGTCATCCGGCCTTCTCTACAAAACAAATAAGCGAGTTCACAGCATATCGGCAAATTCTTTCTCGCTCGCGACGGAATAATAATATTTTCCCACTCACAAGTGGACAGGTGGTAAATATCGATAGCGCAAGAGCCCTGTTGAAATAAATTATCATCCATAATTCCTTCTCCGCAAAAGCAGCGAGCTTCGCGATGTTTGTTTTTCAACGGTACAATTCCGGAAAACGCCGCTGCCGTATGCCGGGCGCTTTCTTCGCCTGCCCCCCCCCACCCGTCCTACAAAACGTTTCGTCACTCCTCTCACCCTTTTCTCACACCTCACCCCACGCAAAGAGAGAAGGAGACGATGATGATAAAAAAAAGCGAAAACAAACTCTGGCGGAAATGGCCGCAACGAATGGCAACAATTTGAGTTGCCTCTACTGCGAGCATGCAAAACAACTAAAGAAGTAGTGTCTTAAATAGTGTAAACCTACAACTTTACAAGTCTTACCATGTGACATGGATATTTCTTTAACTTAAATACAAAAATGTAAAGGTCACCATTCCATTAATTAGAATATATGTTTTCTTTCACTATCTTTCAAATCACTTATCGCCAAATGTATTTTCCACCGTTGTATCAAATGCAATACGATTCTTAAAATTTTGATGTATATATATCGCGAGCCCCCCTCATAGATCGTTAAATTACATTTCGTTCATAAATCAAAAATTTTTTATGAATTTTTACTCGCTATGATGATTTCGTATCATCCTAGGGGAAGTTATTTGGGATTGGACCCAAATATTTTATAAGTATATCTTTTTATTTGCATAAATCTAAGCCTCGATGTAACTGGTATTCCCACATTTTGTTAAGAAATATATTTATTTTATTTATTATTAGAGGTCTACCGGGGAAAGGTAGGTTTTAAATGAGCCCTAAAAATTAATACCTAATTGCCAACTGATAAATTGAGCAGTTCTCGGTACATTTTATTCTAAAATCTATTTCCAATGTGCTAAGTTATTTTTCTGATGCATATAATTTCTGCCTTGCTTAGAGCCATATAAAATACCTATTTTGCATTCTCTACAAAATCTCTTCGCCTTCTCTATTTGCTTTTGCCTCCTCTACCTCAATTTACTGACATTACCCATTCTAAGGCAGTCATCCAAATACTCCAAAACCTCTCAATAAGTCCTCTAAACTTTCTGCCGTCATATTTCTCTATTCTTCAATCATGTTTATAACTCCAGTCTTCTTTTCCCTACATTTTATTTCCTCCCATCGCACCTCTTATCACATCTTAGAATCCTATATCCACGATTATTATTTACACATGCGAAAAAGGTTTCAAACTGTGTAACACTATTCCTTTCTTCACGTAGCTTAGTAAAGTAATGTGAAAAAAGAAGTCAAATGATTATGATGAAATTTAATCAAAAGTAAGATTGATATAATAAAGGTTTATGGACTCAGTGACCAAGCACTACTACCCTTTAAGCCTGTTTTTAAACGCCACAAAATGCGCCGTCACCTTAGATTACAGTAAGCCATTATTCAACTCGACGTATTTCCTACCTACTTTTATTACCTCCGATATGCCGAATCTTTTCATTTCTCTACCCTCACCCTCTATGACAGTATCCAACATTCCATTGCCACTCGAAACACCCTGCATACCCTTTTCCTGCCATCTTTGAATTTCTTTTACAATCCTCACCCCTTCCTTATATTGCATATAACAATTCTTCGGGGATCGAGATGGTGCGGGGGCTAACGTACTGGCTTCCCACCATGAGGGCGCGGGTTCAAATCCCGGCGGTGTTGAATATTTTTCAGAGGTATCCCGATCCCTACTTGAGGTGCTTTGTGGAGGGCACTTTGAGTGAGTACGCCGTCCGTCGGATGGGACGTTAAACTGCGGACCCCTTGGCGCCTTTCGTAAAGAGTAGGCTAATGCCGACGCCGGGTTTCTCTCCACCCTTCATCCTTTCCTATCCATCCCCTATGGCGCAAATGACCTTAGCTGTCGGTCGCCTCCCCTCAAAACTACTACTACTAACAATTCTTCCCGTAATTTTCTTTCCGTCCATTTTTTTCAATTGCCTCCAGAACTGCGTTTGAAAAACCTTCTATCAACACCTACCCTCTTGTCTTCATCATACATTTTTGGAGCCACACAAAACTACCCACCATATCAGTTTTCACAAATCTTTTATTGCCTTATTTCTATTACTTTTCTTGCCTATCTCTTTTTATTTAATATCCTAACTTTTTTAAACGCTTTTTTACCCAGCGCAGTTCTTCTATTCTCAATTTTCCTTGATTCCGAATAACATTAGTACTTTGCCCATCTTCGTCAAAAACACTTCCTAGATAAGCAAAATTATTTTCTAGTTTTTAAATTTAGTTACGAGTAACTTGTAATCCCACCCACTAATTTAAATGATGACTTAACCTTACTCTATCTTAAGAGCCTAGTTGCCCTTTTTCTTCTTACCTCTCTTTCTTATCAGGAGTTGGGATTATAATTATTAAAATATACATGTGAAGGTAGACTGTCTGGTGACACACAAGTCGTTAGCATTACAATCAAAATTGCCCTTCTGAAACGATTGTGAAACATCTCAACGCTATTCTGTATAAAAATAACACGCATTTACACTAATCTTCCTCAAATATTCCCACATTTTTTCATTATGAACTATTCTATACATTCCACCTAACCTTCTTTTTATAATATTTTTCAAACTCTCCTATTTCAGGATACCCAACGTATTCGTTACCCTATCTGTCCTTTTATACCTACCGAGTGCATATCTGGCTGCCTTTCGTTGCACTTTTTCTGTTTTCAATATTTCTTACCTCATACGGGGCCCTCACGCTCATACGCTATGCAAACGCCTTAATATTTGCAATTATTGCTACTTGAGACTCTCCAAAGAGAGTGAAAATATTTTTATGCACGTTTTTTTTAATTTAAAATGGTTATGAGCATGTTTTTACTGATATTAATATCATATTATTTTCAATAAAATATGTGAAAAGGCAATTGATTTATTTTGGAACATCAGATGGTAATTAGCTTATTCTATCCGTCTGTAGAAAATAAAATCGTCGGATTTGACATCCGCAGCAGATTTGACAGCCAAATATTAATTTCGTCTGGGATTTGGTGAATTTTTCAATTAAGCGGATAAATTAATGTCAACTCGTAAACCACGTGTTTACTTATAAAAAATCTCATGTGAAGGGTGACCTGGGATGACGTATGTCTAGCCAGCGCCAACCACGTCATTTACGACCAAATTTAAAACAAACGAGGGCAACCATTAACAATCGAAGTTTGGGAACCTTAGAAACTGCTTGAGGCGACGCGTGAGTTTGCACTGGAACGGGTCCGTTGATCGACTCCAACTAATAGTAACCGGCCAATCGTAGGAAAACGTAGCAGTCCGGCATGTGAACCGACTGCCAGAAAATCCAAGATGGCGTGTTTCAGGAACGGCTTTTCCTATCTACTTTTCCATGAATGGAAAATTTCAGATCAATCCAAAAGCAAAATCATCAGTTTTATGCCATTCATAAATAAAATGTGACATGCTCATCTTTTATTTTTCTACAAAATCTGAAATATCAAATAAATGTCTCTCCATCAAGAACCAAGAAGTTACAACACCGGAGTAGGCTGATTAGTTTTAAAAACCATGTACGTAAAACATCCAAGCCATCGATCCTTCCGAGCGGGACAGGCATTTGATCCAGAACGAGAACTCAGCGGCGCATTGACATTCTCAAAGGGACTATGTAGATAATCACCACCGCAATCATTAATTCGTAGTCTGTAGTTCTATATTTTCTACTTTATACCACTAAAGTAGGCTTTGTTGCCGAAAACAATTGTTTAATGGTTCTCCTTTTTCCTGAGAGCGAATGCGACAATCAAAATGTACAAACACACTCCTTCATAGGTCTCTGTATTTAACTTGTTTCACTCCTTTAATTTGAATTCGTCAGTTTTTATTCTTACACCTTCTTTCTCACATCCGCTCCTTGCACTTTAGGAATGGAGGAGTAGACAGTTGACCTCTTTGGATAGATGAGAGAGGAAAAGGCCTCAATCTTGGAGTCTTACGTGATATCATAAAATTCTGCGATTCTCTCGGTGAATTCGGGGCGACGTGCCCTTTGGATTGCCCCGTGAGAAAGTGGGTTGAGAGGCCGATCGAAACGGCAGATCCCCCTTTGCTCCCATAGAAACCTCCTCGCCGGATAACGTTGCAAAATTCAGAGAACTCCGCGATGTGAATGAAAATTATACATGAATGTTTACTTAATATCATGGCCAACGTGAATAATTTTAGGGAACCACTATATCGAGAGTCAATATTTTGTCATCATTGGTGTTACGATATGGCAGATGGAGGCGATGTATGATACTGATGATGCCGATGATATGAACTGTGTAAAAACTTTGAGTGGTATTTCGTATGTACATGTGGAGAAAACATTTTATAAGGCGGCGATAGATTATCTATGCCTGTCTAATCATACTGTAAATTGATGACATAGTCAACATTCCCGGTATCGCCGATACTTCTCGATATGCCCGAAACTTATCGCCACTTAGATATACTATACAGTCGCATAGGCTAAATTTACCTAATATCAAAAGTCGATACTGGAAAACGAATGCCGGGCAGACTTAATTTAGAGCACTTTGATTCGATGTTCGATGTTGAAAATTGACATCTCTTTAAAGTTCCCCTCGGTGTGTTTCAAAATCATTTTACGACTTCGACGACCCTCACCTCTGTGTGGCTCCAATCCTTAGTTGTCACGCCACGAGGTAAAACGCCAGTTGGATTTAGTTGGCAATTTTTCGGAGCTTGCTGTAAAACTGAAAAAAAGACTAAATCAAAACGCGGACGAAGATGAAGAGGATAAATGGTCGACTTGTTTTCAGGAATATCTCGACGCACACCCTTTCGTCGTAATCCAGAAATCGATCTTTTTTCAATGATATCATAATTTGAACTGAACCAGACCGGGTTCATTCCAGTTGACTGGAGGCACACTCTGATTCCGTATGATTTTCCGGGGAGCATGCACTCTTGGGGGACGGAAGGCGGCACTCGCCCACCCTACTCTGTCTGATGTGTGAATTTCATTAGCCTCATAGGGCATAGCACGAAGCATGCTCTTACTCTCACCTATCGAACTCAACCTCCGAGTTGACTTCGATGTTTTACGCAAGCAGAAGGAAAAAATCTGGATGCAAATGAATATTTGCTCACGCCTCCGAACCACTCGGATCGATAACTGAACTCCCGAGTGCAGAGAAAGTCGGACCACTCGAGATTCTCTGGCGGGTGAGTAACCAATGGTTAAGGGGAATAGGATGTGGGAACGCGGCCGAAACGGGGATGGCGACAGGATCTTCGTGGAAATTAGCCGGCCACAGCCCCGGACCTCTCCCCATACCCGTCCACCATCCCCCGCCCCCGTGAACGCCAGCGCCCCTCTAAATCTCTCACTCCCTCACGCCCAGGAAAGAAAAAAAAACCCGGGACGCCCCGAGATCAACCCCACGTGGGCTCGCGGCTCTTCCTCACCCCTTGAACCCGCACCCCCCTTCCCTGGTCGGTTCTTTTACGGAGCGATGCTCTTTGCCAGATTATGTGCAGCGCGCCAGAGAGAGGGATCTCAATGCGATTGCCCCGAGGAAAAGGATTGGCGGGACTGCCTGGCGGAGGGGGGGGAGTAGAGGGGTGAGGTTCAGAGGCGGTTGAAGGATGGGTGGGATGGGAGAGACGTGTATGTGTGGGTGGCTGAGGGTGAAGGGACCCCATCCCGTATATTTCTGTCCCCCGCGTCCCATGCGTCGTTGGCGGGATCGGGTGTTATTGCACGTGACGGCCTCCGACCTCTCCTCCGATTATTAATTTTTGCGACATCTTTTCTTTTGCATCGTACGCAAAACGTCCATTTGTTTCTGTGTTTGCCTGACTCACGTACTTTTATCGTGAACGGGAATTAATTTCGAGGGAGGCCAACGCTGTCAACCCTTCGTTAAAAGAACATAGCAAGTGAAAAAGTATAGTTTTCTAGGAAGTACGGGCAAGTTAAAATATGTAGCGTGAACTAGAGATCAAGACAAGAATAGACATTTTGAGAGAAGCCTTTATTAAAAAGAGAAAGATTTTAATATGCAAAAAATATTATTGTGCCGCAGCCTTAAACTGAACTTGGAGAAGAGACTGACTATATGCTATGGTACGGGACGTTCTGACTCACGGTTAAGAACCATGGTGAAGAGAGCGATCTGGTATGATGCCTTTGGAAAGTAAACGCGTTGATGAGAATAAAATGAGACAGCCAGAATAAGCAGTGGGGAGGTGCAAAATGGGGTTTGGGGCAATGGGGAAATCCTGAACAGTATTCAGAAGACAAAAGAAAACTGAATCGATCGGCCATGTGTCTAAAGGGAGGAAGTTTATCCTTTTGGCTATTGAGGTAACAGCAATGGCAGAAAATAGGAGATGAAATAAGAGACCGGAAGTGTTATATGACGTGAAGAGAGGATATAATGAGGTCAGCGACAAGTGCGAATAGAGAAAAAAGTGATTTACGACACCTGATACTCGGCAGAACGTCTTATTACAATGATTGAAAGGCACGAATAAATTTTCCGAGGAAAGGAACATAAAGGTAGGTTTGCAGTTCTCCGATTGTTGGATGTACTTGATGAAAATTATTTTGTTTCTTTTAAATCGCAATTTGCATCCAGTTTAAAAATACCTTGGTGGCTAGTGATCTACTAGCTGTGATTCATGAAGTTTTCTCGGGTCTTCCACCGGGTCTGCGGTTCCATATTGGCCGGCAATTGGAGGACGATGCACGAGTCGGGCATCGAAACGTCGGCCAATATGGAACCCATGACCCGGTAGAAGACCTGAGGAAACTTCATGAAGAAAATACGCCGGGAAAGCACCAGACCTTACTTTACTAGCTGTGATGTATGTATTACGTTTGGAATGGTGCCAAAATTCAACAAACATTCTCTCACTCTTTCTTTCATGTCACGGAAAACCTCCCTCATCCCTACGACTCGTCGCACCACGCGCTCACGTCCACCGAATATTATTCCATCCCACTCCGGCTCACTTTTTCTCTATCTCTTTCTTTTTTGGATTCGATCGAGAGCATTGGTTTCGGGGTAGTGCGGAGGGGGGGGGGATTGAAGGTGCGGGTTCGAGAAATCGTCCCGGACCGTCTCGTTGCTCATTTAGGGGGAAAGTCGGAGGAATGGATGCGTGGAAGAGACGGCGGCGGTGATTGGGGGAGACGGTTCCGAACTGTGAACCAGTTCGCGGCGCCCGACGCTGCGAAGACATCACCTCGGAGTCTCCTTCTCACGCTCGAATTTTTCGCCGAATTTAATTTCGCAAGCATATTCACGAGATGAAAGTCAACATCACATCCCCAGCAAGCTGTCTCGAGCGGACGTGAGGTTGGGGACGTCGGGATCGCTGGGGCTGGGTCATAGAATTTAGTGAGGAATGTATGAGAAGACGCTTCATATTAATTCGCAAATAAAGGATTTATTCATACGCATAACACCCAGAGAAGAATGTAGGAAGCAGTCGAGGGTGGGACGTTGATATTCTGTATGCCTTCGGGAATGCAAAGATGTGCTTCTTAATTTCAACGAAATTACATCATTGCATGAGGAAAGGCGTATTCAGTCACAAAGCGTTTGTCTATTATTTGCTAAAATATATATTATTTTCTTTCTACAATATCCATGAAAGTCTAGACATTGGAGTGATAAAGAATGAGAGAAGGTTGTTGAGACGAATTTGAAGAAAGCAGGACTAGCGGCTGCACGACATAATGAGAAGAAATGGGATGGTGAAGGCTGTGATACAGGGGAGAATGCTGAGGGGCAAAGTAGGGGGAGGAAAATAATATGGATTATTTGGATTAAATTAAGGGAGGGAGAAAGTTTTCAGGGAAAAAGAATGGGTTGGGAATGGAAATAATCTAATTTAAAGTGTAAGGATTTTTTGTTTCATGTTAGGTATTGCTTGGGATTAGAGTTGTGTGTTGGGCCATGGTCTATCAAAAACATACCCTAAGTCAGCATACTACTTCCAATAATGGAGACTGGAGGTAATACACGCGAGTACACAGAGTGCAAACTCGTCTCGACTTTTCATGGTCTTAGCAAATTGAACAAGCGCTCGTAAACTAGTTCAGAGATTTATTTATTAGGTAATCTACCGGTTAAGGTAGGTTTTTGGATGAACAAAACTGCCAAATAAATATTTTGTGACTCTTAACAAAACACAAAATCCAGCATCCTACTCTGCATCAGGTCCCTCTTCATCTCTGAGTACTTTCTTCCTCCCTTCATCCCGTCCAACATCCCTATCCTGTTCCTTCCCTTTCCTCGTTTGCCCAACATTCTTCCCTCTATTACAGTCTTCAACATCCCACTGCCGGTCAATACCCCCTTCATCCACTTTTCCTGCCTCCATAGGATTGCTCCCAACAAACCCCTCTCTTCGCCCACCATACCAAGTACTTCCTCATTTGTTTTCTTCTCTGTCCATTTCACCTTCTCCATTCTTCTCCACACCCACATTTCAAAAGCCTCCAATCTACGTCTATCCTCCTGCTTCAATGACCACGTTTCCGCGCCGTACATAGCTACGCTCCATATCAAGTTCAGAGATATGACCAATATAATAACCAATAATCAGTTTAGCGAATATGTATAAAATAGTAGAGATTATGAAGTTTTGAGCTGAAAGTAATGAATTTTCTGTGTTTATTCCAGGGTATTTTTTTACGGCATAAAGGAGGCTAATTTCTGAACGGCCCTCGTATTATGTACATATTTACTTGAAGTGTCTATAACATTAGCAAATTTCACACACCTTCGCCCTTTCATCATCCATCGCCACATTGTAGATTTTACCAATGATTTCTGGAGTATTGACCTCAAGAGGACGCGTAGAGCGTTCAGAGTGACATGTCCTCAATATGGTAGTCACATCGAATATCTTTAGACGACTTTTGCAACCATTGTAAACAAAATCACAGATTCACCGCAATGCTCAACTTTCTCTAGAGTTTCCCGTGGTGATTTGCCTATCATTTAATAATATTTGATCAACAAACAAAACTCTTTTTTGCACATTTTTTGGATATCCCCCGATTCAAATGAATGAATTACCACCGAGGCCTTTATTTAAATTTTTTAAATTACCTTACTTCATTCACAAGGGGATAGAGGTATCTGGCGAAGGGTGGCTCAAGGAAAAGAGAAAATTCAGGACGTTCTTTGCCATGAGAAAAGAGTCCAAATTTCTCGTAAAAAACACTAAAATCATCGATAAAATAAGATACGCCAGATCTCAAAGAGACGATAATCGTGCAGTTAACTGTACTGATTCAAATTTATAAAAATATAGCAAAGCGGTAATCGTACGCATATGGGGTAATATTAGTCGATGGGGGATGGAGGCGTGTGGAAAAAGTGCCAATAACGTTTATGGCATGTGGATAAAGGGGGTTGAGAAATGATCGAAAAAAAGCGTGGAATAAGATTCGGACGGCCTATTTGAATCTTTTAAGATACAATCAAAAGAATTTGTATCAGTTAAGCGCCTCATTGCGTCCATTGAGAAATGATATTTTGGTGAAAAAAATGTATATTACAATATCTGTCGGGAGCAGGTGTCTTTGGAGAGTTTTGGTCGCTTTATCGATGGGTGGCGGGTTATCTCTGTAATGGAGAGCCCCGTGGAATGCCTTAACGCCTTCTCCTCGTCTTTGCAATGAGGTGATTTTGGTGGACCCCTATGGAGCCGATAGATGTCCTCTGTGAGGCTAGCTCCTCTTACTCTACGACCATTACATACACACGTACACACGGAATTCCAGCCACCACCCCCTCTCCTATCCTTACATACATTTCCATTGCTGTGGCAGTATGAAACATTCTCTATACCTTAAACGTGTATTGGTGACTTAATAGTGTGTTTTACGTTCTGATTCAAGTGAAACAATAAATACCTATGTACCTGAATCGTTATGAATGAATTCCTTTGCACTATGACTAGTGTTTTCGTTTCATTAACACCTAATATTTAATAATACAGATATCATCCATATCTCTGAGCGTTTTTAGAACAAAGATATTGCAAAACTATAGGGCGAAACCACTGAGCTGCATGTTTTATTATTTACGGATATTTATATGGTTATTATTGTTTGCATTCATTTATTTTCATACATCAAATTATTATTATATTGGGTATTCTACCGGTTAGGAGAGGTTGTACATGACGCATCCGAAAAAAATCTACAAAAATACATTCACTTGCCTCTCCTCACAAGGAGCACAACCTGAAATCGGGCACTACAGTAAACCCCTCTTCAATTCCGCATACTTCTTTCCTCCCTTCATTCCGTCCAACATGCCTATCCTATTCCTTCACTTTCCTGGTTCGCCAAACCTTCTCCCCTCTATCACAGTGTTCAACATCCCATCGCCAATGGAAACGTCCTGAATCCATCTTTCCTGCCTCCTTTTGATTACTGCCAACAATTCTCTCTCCTCTTACACCATGCCTACCTTTCTCGTTTATTTTTGTTTCAGTCCACCTTTTCCATTCTTCTCCACAACCATATTTCAAAGTTCTCCAAAATCATTTCCATTATCAATACAATTATCAATAATAATGATAAGTTTTTACTTTTCTTAATCATGTGTCGTCATATTTTATTCTATGCTAAAATTTTGGCAATCGCGCTACCGTCGCAGGTTATTACACTCACCATAATTAGTCTGCCTCCATTTTTTTTATTATGACAGCAAATTCGAATTCCCCCAATTTAGGCGCCTTTAGATAAGAAATTTTTAGTTATAATAATAAGTCTTTTTTTATTTTTGGCCACCTTTCAGGGACTTGGTCCCACTGAGTGCCCGCCTTGAAGAAATCTGGGCAGTCTGCTCTTGTTGCCGTTCTGGAGATCGATGAGTCTGTCTGGTTTTTTTTCACCACGAAAAAAAAGCCTTGCGAATGGGGAAAATCACAAATTTGGTAACTTTGGTGTCGCATAATTAGTCATCCAAGGGCAGAACAGTTTTAATGCACTGGCGAATGTTTCAGGCGCTCGCGAATTGACATGAATCACATTAATTCGGGGCCTGCTTGTTTTTAAAGCGGATGTATTGCACGTTATTGAAAATTTCCCATTTTATGCCAAAAATTTCAAATGTGACGAGGGTTAAAGACGCATTCAAGGAAGGTGTTACGTGATCGGGAGAGATATCTAACGTAATTGGTGTTCTCAGTTGTATCATTGCACGCATGTTGGAATTTTCCCATTCTTAAGTATGACAAGAATGAATTTGATGAGGTTGAAAGACATGTGCGGGGACGGGTCAGACATTTTAAAAATTGATAGGAAATTAGAAAACTAGTAATGCTTCCTAAAATATCTAAAAATCAGGCTATTTGGACTACGCCAATTCTAACCCTCCGTGGGCGGAGCAAAGGAACTGCGTTGCTGTGGGGTAATATACGAGTGTGTGTATTTCTACAAATTGAGATGGCAATCGACCCAGAACGCAGTATTAAAATCACTTAAGAGCTCAGATTCTATGCTAAATCTTTCGGAAATTGAATGAAAACTTTTCAGGAAGCTCATTTATTTACTTCGTCAGAATAATTTTTGAAGTGGAAACTCCCTACGACAGAATCCTTTGTAGGATGAGAAATTTCTTGTTATAGAAAGTGATATTTGGGAGTAAGTACCTACAAGATTATAAAAAATGAGATACATTATACGTGCAGGCTTATGAATTTGATCAATACGAACAAATTATTGCACATGGAAACAAGTATAACCCGTTAATTTTCTTCGCTAGATCCCTTCATAGCGTTCTGTACTACTTCATGGAGCTAACAAACAATTTGTGCAATCAATGATAATACGTCTAAAGTCGCATATAGTTTCAGACTTTTATCTGTGAATTTAATGAATACGATATATGCAAATCGAAAGTAACCCAAGTTGGTGTTTCTCAGTGGCACCGCAGAAATGCCACGAGGCTACTCGAAGTAATGCGCTATTTATTGTAAATATTTTCACTATAGCTTAAAATTATTATAATGAAGAAAGAAAAATTTAACCATCTCAAAATTTATCTCATGAGCAATGACAGGCAAAGTCATGAGAATGAGTCCTTGCAACTGCTGGACTCGGCCTACTGAGATGTGTTTTGCCCAGCAGTACGGGAAGCAAGCCTTCCATGTTCATCATCACTCGAAATAAATGAAAAAGAAAATCGACAACAGTAGCACAGTAGATACAGAAGATATTCTATATGTTATGATGTTCTCAAGAAAGGAGAAAGCTGAATCGAACGTTAAAATTGGAGAGGGTAAACTAGATCAGTTTTAACATTTTGCCTGTCTCGGCAGTGTTTCGGAACGTAATAGTCAAAGCGGTAGGGACACAAGAAGAATTGCGTAGGGCAAAGAAGCTTCCACAAGGGGTGAGTCGTTTATAAGTGTATTGAATAAGGAGGATAAGAAATGCAGTGAAAAGTTTGATATGGAGCGGGGCTTATTCCGTATGGTCGCAGAAGTATGATAATAGACATGGATTGGTAAATTTTTAGGTGTGGGTGTGGAGCGGGATGAAAAAGGTAAAATGTTAAAGATTATGAATGAGTGGGTTAAATGGGTAAAATGGAATTAAATGAAGTATTAGATATGGTTGGGGAAGAGAAACGATTGTTGGGAGAGGTCCACATAAGGCAGGAAAGGTGGATGCTGAGCATTTTAATTGAGAATGGAATGTTGAAGACTGTGATAGAGGGGCGGATATTAGGAAAGCGAGGTAGGGGGAGGAAAAGGAAAGGCTTGTTGGGCGGAATCAAGCGAGGCAGAAAATATGTGGATTGAATGGTTTATTGTAGTGTGAGGAATCATTTTTTGTCTCGTGAGACGAGTTTTAGAAATGTAACGGTGTTCTTGGCAATTCAAAACCTCCTTTTAAATTATCAATTATTGGTACACGCTTTTCACAACATAGATTCAGGATAGGTACGATTACCTTCTATAGCTCATAGGAATATATTTCATGGGTGTGCCAATTTGAGGGATTTTCGCGAGAAATTGGAATGTGCTCTCCAGCCCTTTCTTGCATGTTTTAGCCCTTATATGAAGCTCGTCTTAATCCTCATTGTTATTTTTTTCCAGCGTTGGATATATACGGGTCCGCCTTATACATTTCTTCAATGATGATCCCTGTTGTTTATCCCTTACGATTAATTTTATCGTTCCAACACTGGGAAATAGACATTTGATTCTGTAACCATTAGTTTATTTGAATAGAACCTCCTTTCCAATAGATTTTCCTTTATTTAAGTTAACTGGTACTGCTCCGATGAACCAAATCAGGAGAGATGGAGAACGATTTGGAATCGCAGCTCCATCAGTTTTGCGGCCATAATTAAAGAGAATTGAGCTGTTTCGCTGCCGTGATGGATGATTTTGGGATAATTGTGAATGTTTTTCTTACAGCTCGATCTTCAAAACGTTTAATAACGATGCGCTACTGTTTTAGTTTGACACTTTCCTAAATAGACATTGAAAATTGTTCATTTCGAATTCCAAAAAATAGTTGCAATAAGCTTCTCAGCCTAAGGAATGTCCTCCACCTTATTTAATGCAGACTCCCCTTTGTTATTAAATTCATTAGATTGTTCCTTGGTTTTTGGTGGGTATTGGTGTATTCATGATAGTAGTTTTTTTGGGGAGGTGACCGAAAACTGAGGTCATTTGCGCCATAGGGGATGGACAGGAAAGGATGAAGGGTGGAGAGAAACTCGGCGTCGGCATTAGCTTACTCTTTACGAAAGGCGCCAAGGGGTCCGCAGTTTAACGTCCCATCCGACGGACGGCGTACTCACTCAAAGTGCCCTCTACAAAGCACCTCAAGTAGGGATCGAGATACATCTGAAAAATATTCAACACCACCGGGATTTGAACCCGCACCCTCTGGGTGGGAAGCCAGTGCGTTAGCCCCCGCAACATCTCGATCACCTTGGTGTATTCATTGTTTCATCCAAGTGACGAAAAAGCGCGTGAGTCCTAGAAAGTTCGCCGAAACAGCAGGAAACTTGCCTTGGAACATTTAACACGATTCACGTTTTCTTACGGATAGCTTTCACATGTCCAAACGATGCAAAATATGAGGACTATCCAGAAAGTAACCTCTGTTTTTGTGTAGCGTGAGAATTAGTGCAGGGTGTGGAATGGTCGCCGTATTGACACACACAATTGGTCAGTACGCATACTGCTGCAGTAGTTAGAAGGTCGCGCCGCGTGTCATTTGTTTGCAGTTGCGAGTCGAAATGAACAATATAATTGAAATTCCCGCCAAATGTGAAGTTTGTTCAGTGATAAGTTTTTTGATGATAAAGGACTTCAAAACTGCCGACATTCATCGGGAAATTTGTGTTCTGTACGGATCAAATATGGTGAGTGATAAAGGGTTGTGCGTCAGTATTGTCGTTCGTTCAAGAATGAACATATATGTTCATGATGATGACAGAAGTGGCTCTCCATCTCTGGTGAACAATGAACTGCACCTAATAGTTGAAAAAAAGTTCGTGAAAACCGGCGTTTTATGATATCTGAAATCTTCAGAAAGTTTTCCACATATTTCTACGATTCTGCTACATGGAAACACGACTCTTTCCAGTTTGTATTGCAGTGCATAGACTACTACATGTTTTGCCCTCGTCTCCAGGAGGAACTTCAAGAAGCCGTCATCGGTTGGCTGCGATTCTCTCAGTCGGCAGAATAATATACTGAAGGTATGGATATATACTGAAGGTAGGATACTCAATTTTTTATAATCTTGTAGGTACTTACTCCCAAATGTCACTTTCTATAACAAGAAATTTCTCATCCTAAAAAGGTTTCTGTCGTAGGGAGTTTCCACTTCAAAAATTATTCTAACGAAGTAAATAAATGAGCTTCCTGAAAATTTTTCATTCAATTTCCGAATGATTTAGCATAGAATCTGAGCTCTTGAGAGATTTTAATACTGCGTTCTGGGTCGATTGCCATCTCAATTTGTAGAAATACACACACTCGTATATTACCCCACAGCAACGCAGTTCCTTTGCTCCGCCCACGGAGGGTTAGAGTAAGCGAATCGGAGGGATTCAACGTTTTGTTTTTCCGCGCAGTCGCCGAAAACTGGAGCAAACACGTGCCAAGCCTGTATGTCGTCTCCCATAGGAAAAATTACATATTGCAATTATTTTTTACGAAAAAAGGCATTGCTCCCTGTAATACGCATTAATTGCCTGTGCGGAGAAACGTTTGGTGATGATAAAATTAGTAAAGGAAAAGGCCCGGTACTAACATTGTCGTATTAGATGACCCACTGGAATCCATATACGCTTACATGGACAGCCAAAGCTATCGACTGAATTAAAAGACGGCGTCTGTCCTTTTATTTACATTTGGGAAGAAATCACATCGTATGCATTAAGGTTTACGGGTGTTAGGGTTTACATCCATATTACAGCCGCGTAATTTGTAGCTTAGAAAAGTGGGACGTATTACTAATTACTACCCTGAATATTTGAAAATACTGATTAACATTCAAGTTAATTTTAGTGATAAAAACTAATCGCTTCAATTAAGGTTATGAGTCATGATCTTAACTGAAAGCTTACAACTGCGTAATTCTAATGTTTAGGGCTGATGGTTCTCAACTTGTGATCCATTATTTCGTAATAGTTTATTTTTGGATCAACCTGAAGATTAGTGTCAATGTTACCTTCAACAAAGGTATGTTCTATTTACTACTCTATCGCAAAAAATAAAAGCATTCATTGTTGAATTGACTGGTAAGTACCAGTAATGGAAGGCCTCATTCAGCCAAAATACCTGGCGATGAAAATTTAACACCAAAATTGTCAATTTATGTAAGATTATTATTTGGCAGTCTACCGTTCGAGGCAGGTTTCGGATAAACATAGACTGAGCATCGCTTCATACCTTAGTTACGTCTAACACGACACAATATCACTCCCCTCAATAGCAAATAATAAACTTTTCTTCAATCTCGCACACGTCCTGCCTCCCTTCAACCCATCCAACTTCCATATCTTTTTCCTTCCTTTGCGTAACGTTATCCCCTTGATCACGGCCTTCAATTGCCAATTAAATTGCTCTGCATTCACCTTCCCTGCCTTCTTTTTGATTTTTTTCTAACAACCCTGTCTCCTCTTGTACTTCATTTGTTTTCTTTTCCGTCAATTTTACCGTTTTCCTCCTTCTCCGCCGACCCACATCTCAAAATCAATCCCTCTAAATCAACGCCTATAATCCCTCTTCATGGACCATAATTCCTCTAGATCCAAAAACTACCCTCTGCGTCAAATATTTTATGCAAGATTACTTTACAAAAATCTCCTAGATCTCGGAATGATATTTCTAAAACTTCGGATTATTATTCAGATATAGAATACTCCAGTTTTTGAAGTACATGCCGTATTTCCCAATATTCCGCAACCCATTCCAATTTTTCCGTCGCGGTTGATGATGCGTCAAATTCCGTTTCCGAAATCAACCGCCCCAATACCGATGTAAATCCGGTGAGCTCCATCTCGTGGGCTCTCCGTAGCTCAATTCACCCACTCGATCAAGACTCCACCACGCCCAATCATCTCCGCAAATATTACTGCTCAAGCGGGTGGGCGGATCATTTCCCTGGGCCATGTAGTATGGAGGTGGAATTAATAAAAACGTATACGTCCATTTTATCTCTTCCCTGATGTTGTCAGCGAGATGGTATAACGATCCGAGTTTTTCCTATTCATTCGTCCTTTCCTTCCTAGCTGACTACGAAAACGTGTTGTCGGGGTTGGTTTCCCTTGCGTGGTACATGGTAACTATGTGTGATTATTCATTTTGTTTGCTATTGACTCTATTCTAAGAGCATCGACTGACTTCTAGTGTTTTTAGAGGGTTTTTATTTCTCATCCAAACAAAATTTCATCGGAGTTTCTGTGAAAACTTTCTCCCAGGAGAAAGGCCGATGGTGTACCCACGCCTGGCTCCGAATTTGTTCGCATTTGGTTTTGGTTTTAATCCATGTATACGTACTTGTTCATGATTCGTTTCATTAAATACGAATATGCTAGAATTTTTGGTCGCTGCTATAAGGTTCTTCTTTCTAGAGAAAGTCTCACTCATCCACCTCATTCTGCTCACCATCTCTCCCTAGCCATAATTGCTGATCATGCTTTTCAAATAGCAAATTAAGTACTTGCACTTATTTAAGCGTGTACTTCTCGATTCTTATTTGAAAATGTTCTCACTCGTTTCGATTATAGATGAATGTGGTAGTTTTATCCGCGCTTATCTTGAGTCTGTACCTTTTCATTTCATTCTCTACACGCACTGATAGCTTCGTTTTTACTGCATTCTTCTTTACAAGTATAGCTCCCTCATTTGCAAATTGTATGCTAATCCCTTCTCCTACAACCGTATATTTAACTTTTCCTTGATCTCGTTCATTCCCTATCTATGTCTACGCACATTAAAGCACAAGGGCGGAAATGAGTATTCCTGCCTTATCCATTTTCCTAACATAGCTTCATCTCTGCCCTCTCTAACATCTAATCACCGCCACCTGCTCTCTGTGCATAAATTGCATCAGTCTCCTTTCGGTATACTCCATGATTGTTAACTTTAGGATGATAACGCGTACGAGATTCTTCATTCCACGGTGTCAAAATCTTCCATATAAAATCCAATTCTCTATTGCTTCGCTTTTAGTGTTACTATAATAGAATAAAGGCGATGATAATTTAAGAAAAGGGTGGGTTGCTAAACGGGTGGATTTAGAATCAGCTTCCTTGGGGGAGAGAAGGGAGAGGTACTACCCGGATCACAATTTTAAGTTGGTTAGAGAAATACTGAAGTCAATGAGAATTAAAATGCAACAGTTTCGTCAATACCAAATTTAATCTTTTTTTGGGTGAATGGTAATTTTGAATCATTATTGAAACCGAATAAAAGAAATATCATATCATGGAAGGAATCTCGGGGGATGTTGGGGGAGAGGGGGGTTGGTGAAGTGCTCCTCCGTCTCGGCCCTCTTTTTCCTCTCGATCCGCCACTGGAGGGTTTCTTTGTATTTCGCCCAGGTTTTGAGAGGGTAAGATATGATGGGGTTGATTCGTTTTCATTCCTTCCCTCATCGCTTTCCCGCAGTCGACTGATGAGAGATTGCGGTTCGAAGGAGACCGAGGGTGCGGAGCGGGAGGGAGGGGGGGGGAGGACTCCGCGGTGCGGGCGTGGCGGAGAGAATCTTGTGAGCCAACGGTGGGTTTCAACATTGGAGAAAACCGGATTTAATGGAATTTCCTTATGCACCCCGGCCAATCCTCCCATCACCCTCTCTACCCCCAACATTCCCGGGGAAAACTACTACCCTCTTCCTTCATCCCGACCGGGGATTCCACATTCCCTCCGTCTCTCTCCCCCCCCCAATCGCTATGTAATACAGACCGTCTCAATCAAAAGAGGCGCGACTGGGGGATATGAGGTCGTGGGGAGAAGGTCCCAGCATGGGGTGGAGGTGGATTTGAGTCGAGGAGCTGAGCGGAGGCAGGACGGATTTATGAAAAAATGGTGGAGCATAATGATTCGATCGCTTTTGTCTGAAGGGGGGAGTCTTTGTGAGACCGGCATGCGAACGGAATGGGCGTTATTGAGGAAAATACCGATGTATATATATATATATATATATACACACACACACATACACATATATATAGGTGTGTGTGTGTTTGTGTATTTATTTATTTATATTTCCATTCCATCTCTTTTAAAAATGCGAGGTTAATCTTGGTAGGATAGGGGGGAAGAGAAATATCGGCATTTGTTTTCGCAAACAACCAAAAACTTTATTTCTCCGCCGACCTTCGTTAGTCGCTTTCAAAAACCCGACTTACCTACTTTGTGGGAACTTCCAAATGCGATCGGATTGAAGCCTTGATTTTAGATTAACTAGCGTTGCTTCATTTGGAATTATGCTACGTTCTCAAGAAAGTTGGAAGCTACCCTCAAGTAAATTTTAATACGATGTACTATGTATAACCAGGCAGATTGGTAGTCCAGTGGATATGGTGCTCAGCTTCCGATCGGAGGGTCGAATCCCAGATTATCCCTACGGACAACCCCGCTTGAAATCCAAGCAGTGCAATTTTCTGGTGATGAGGACTTCGTGAGAAACCGAATATACATACGTTTCCGTACATGGTACCCTACAAGCCACCGCTAGGGAGTGAGGCAGGGAGTGATTACACACCACTACCCTTGACACAAAACACCTTTCCCTACTGACACGGTCGGACAACGTTATTTTGATCCCTTATCGTTCGTGCAAACAATGATATATTAAATCTATCTATTCTACATTTTATCTATCTTATTTTATTGACATGATCTTGCCTAACGTAGAACGATGGGGGCAATTATACATTTTCAGCATAAATTAAAGAGACATCCTTCCAATGTATGCAAGAGATTTAATCTGTAATTTAACTCTCGCACCGTAAGTTATTTCCAGCCTAGCTCATATAATCATTTTGGATTCACCACTAAGTTTATCATAACAACGTTTTTCAAATCTAGCTCATCTACGCTGCACTCTATCCAATTCGGCTATCAATCCAACTTCATGAGGATCCCACATACTAGCATCATATTCTAAATGAGGCCTAACCATCGAAAGATAACACTTCTCTTTGACCTTATCATCGCGGTTACCCAGGACTCTTCTAATAAATCCTATTATGTGTTTACTAGTCCATTTATTCCCCGTATATGTTTCACACAGGAAAGGTCGTGAGTGAGGGTAATGCCTAAGTATTTAATCGAGGCTAAATTTTTTTTATTTCGGTGTTCTTGAGGAGGAAATTGCTTTTATTCTAAAAATTCATCACTACGCATTTTTTAAGCTTGATTCTAATTGCCATTTGTGGCACCAGCGTTGCATAGCATTTAGGTCATCTGATAAAGCTGCCATATCCTCAGGATTACGGCTATCTCTGTATACGACTGCATCGTTGGAAAATTAACGCATCTCACCATTAACCACGGAGTAAATGTCGTTAATGTAAAGAAGGAATAAAAGAGGTCCAATAACACTGCCCTGGGGGACACCTGGAGTGGCTTCTACTGTATTTAAGCTAACGTCATCTATGACTACCATTTGTTCCAGACCATTCAAAAAGTCTTTAATCTAATCCAGAATATTTTATCTACCTTAACGATTAGTTTACTTTGAAGTGCTTCGGCAGAAGCCTTCTTAAAATCTTGAAAATTCGCGTCCATTGAAACATTTCTCTCTCGCAAAATAAGAATATCATGAACAAAAAGCACTGGACTATCTAGGCATCTGACTATCGAATCAGCAACTATATGTTCCATGACCTTGCATGGTATGCATGCCGTCGAAGTAGATCTGTAATTGCTCGATTCCTCCTTGTCTCCGTTTTTAAATATAGGCGTTTTACCAATAAATATGAACCTTTTCGATTTTTTAAATATGATTTCTAGATACGGTGCAATTTCCGACGCTAATTCCTTCAATATACGAATAGGTATTTGATGTGCCCGGAGAATTTATCAGGCTTCATATTTTTCAGCAAACGTTTCATTCCATTATATGAGATTTTAATTTTGGTCATATATTGGCGATCACGATTTGATAAGGTAAAAAATATGTACATATGCATGTATGTATTCATACCTACATGCATAATAACTAATCGGAAAACTAAGGAGTAGGGAAAACTAATTAGGTCATGATGCATGCCTGGTGTGTAAGTGCCTCCTGCCACACAAACTGGCAGTTGCTTGCAGAGTAAGAAGTCAAAGTCCCTCTAATTAGTTCTCCTAGAAGAACATCGGTCTCTCCATATATCTATTTAATCTCTCCCTTTTAAACTGAAAACCAACACAATGGAATCCCGAGAACGAATACAATCGGGCATCTCGTTATCTGACCAACTCTCTCGTAATCTGAGAACAGAAAGGCAGGTTCTGACCTGCCCATAGCGAGAAAAATAGTCGTGGAATTGCCTCCGGGGAAAGTCACACGGACGAGCAAGTCGCCCACAAACGCGTTATCAAGAGGCATTGATGAAAAACCAGCACGGCTTCCGAAATGGTATTTTTTTGTTTATTTTTATAGTACTCAGTATGCCACCGCCGAGGTGTGTCGTCATAAATGGGGAATGCATACATATACATCCGTGGTACCCGAAAAGCCACCGCCAGTCTGTGTGGAAGAGGGTGTTTACACATCAGATTACTTTTGAGACAAAATTTTCTCCTCCCCTCCCCCGCCCTAACGCGATTGGACCTCGTTATCCTAATCTCTTAACTTTCGTGGGAAAAATGAATTTCGTCCAGGACTTTTCTGCCCGCTGAACCGAAATGTGACACTTTGGTAGGAACTGTACCGTGCAGATACCCTCAAATAGTGATTTTCACAAGGCATAGGGCCTAATTCTGGATGAATTACCATCGCCGTACAAAAACCAACCTTCGGGTTGATGGTTCCGACGATGACACCAATTTCCGCCGAAACGACTCAACCCGATAATAAAAATACGAGAAAGGAATTATAATGCTAATAAAGGCTGAATTGAGATTAATTTAAAAGAGAAGAGATAATCCTTTGTCCTCGGCGATACCATCGCTCATATTATGCAACGAGAGGAATCCGGTCGTCCGCGGGCTCGCTTGTCGAGCTCCGCGACTGCTCACGGCTCACCTACTACGGTTTGGCGATTGGTAAGTAAACATAATCCCGATATAAATTGTAAGATAAAGGCCCCATTCACGTGATACAATGAAATTATAAGTTGTACAAAGACGTCATGAATGCATACTTAGACCTCGAGCGATCCACCCCCTAAACTTAGATGACGAATTTGTCGGCGTTAGTGCATGGTTCAAGAATATTTGATGAGAACGATCTCGCGTGACAATTAGGCTAGGAGAGTGAGTGTTGCGATAATAATTATTTAAAGGGATTCATACTTTTCTTATACCACAAAATTGTGAGGTAATATACCGGCGGTATATATTATTTATTTTGTATAAGTTACTTATTTTTATAGATACATTTTTTATACTTTGGAAACTGAGAGGTTACTATCATTCAAAACTTATGCCTCATGCTCACAGCAATTCCTGTTCTTTAGACGTCCTCTCAATTCCGTAATCATTATGACCTAATTTTACGGATAATCTTTAATTCTGAAGATGAATGGCTATTTAAATTCTGATGAAACGTAATAAATGTTAGCTTGGCAAAAATTCGTGAAACTGGCTTCTGGATTAACTATAGGGAAGAATGATATTTAATTACTCCTTTTATTCCGGACGGAGTTCCTTAAAATTAATTTCACCATCAGGAAAAACTTAGGTAACAAAAGAAAAATTTCAGGTATGTCCAGCTAGAAAGTAAGAGAGCACACTGATTTGGCTTCCCATAGATCATTGGAAGTGTGGAAGAAAAGTTGGACATTGCATCGCGTGCAAAGTTATTTCGACAAAAATCGATGGATCTTTGAATTTTACTTGTTTATTACCGCTCACAATCAGATAGCGTCTCATCTCCCGTGGAAGAGATTTGTTTCACGGGAGAAACTTTTCCATCCGGTCACTCATTGAAAGGTGATTCTCGAAGTTCACTCCACGACGTCAATATCTTTAATTTTTTCTACTCTCTTCCAAATGAACATTGGGACGCTCAGATTACATTACCTACGTTACCTAGGAAGTGTGTTGGACTCCGTTAAGTTAATTGAAATTGATCAGCCTTGAAAATTGAAATTAGCTAAGAAAGTACGTCTTCCAGGGAGAGCGCATTGGAGCTCGTAATCCAGAGCCATTTTTATAATGCAGTAGATTTTAAGTATTCCCAGTTTTTCGTGTTTTCATCCTTGTTTAATTATTTGGATTACATAAACAAAGTCTGACCGGTGTCTTCAAATAAGCATGAATCGGGAAGAGGGAAAGGATAAGCATGTTAACCTCCAGTTAATGCTTTAAAAGGTGTTACATAGTGAAAAAATAATTAATATTTCCTGAAATAACCGACCAAGATATTCATATAATTTCTCTCGTTTTTCATGAATAAACGATAAATTTACCCTCTCGTCCAGCTGAATGATTTTCTACGATCTCCAATTACATATTCTTATCTTCTAGAATGCGTGACAGGCGTGAAACGCACTGAAAAAACATGGGTAGGTATTTTTTTAAAAATCATGCTGGGTTTTTTCTGAAAATTTCTTTGGCACGGTCATCTTTTCCAGATCCATCGTAAATGTTGGAAGAAAGGAGTCATGCCTAGAGCAGGTAAGGAAGGGAGGTAAACACAAGGGAAGTGAAATGTCTGAAAGATAGTAAAGAGGCTAAAGGTTTAAGATCCGTTTATTAATATCAGTGGTTGGAATTTTTTAAAAATAATGTTGGCAGTGTTTTTTTTAAGTGTCGTGGCTGTAAAAGGGAGGAAATGAGGCAAAGACATTCCGCGACAAATTTCATGAGTTTTTTATATGAAGGGAAGCGTGCTTCGGAACGGGAAGGAAGGTGTAAGGGGAATAGGATTGAGGATGGATGTCTATGGTTACTTATTCTCGTATTTAGGAGAGAGTCGCATATGCAAATATAACAAGCACAGAGCAGTGCAGGAGAAGTGGAGGAGTTGGAGTTCATCGTTGGAGGTAGCATGGGGGGATGGATTAATGTGAGCAGGTGTCCCTGGAGAAGAGATTTCGCAGTGGCATGCATGTGATTTGCATTTCTTATGGCATCTACGTATGATTGGAAGTAGTTAGCATACCTATTGATACGTGAATTCTTGTCTATCAAAAAGAAGCAATTGGTATTTTTTTTAATGGCTCCTATCCAGGAATATTGAGGATTGCATAGCAGGAGTGGCAATACTACCGGCTTACTCATGGAGGCTGAGAGAAGCTGAGCGCGCAGCAGCTCCCAGGAAGCAATTTTTTTTAGATTTTCCGAGTGCGCAGTCAGTCGCTCAAGTCACTCACCGCGCAATGCCATTTAGAATATTAGAATACGGGCTGATATTTTTATCATCTCCTCAAACATCCTTATCTTTTCGTTTGCCTTCGCAGCAATTGGATGACGTATACGTGGCTTTCAGGTGTGGGTACAGAAAGAGAACCGGAAGAATTCAATCGGACGTTCCCTTGGCTTTTTTATGGAAGTGGTGATAACTCCGTCAATGAATCCAATTCTGATTTGACTGGGATTTTTCCTTAACCTCCTCCGCCTTATTGAGAGTAGCATTAGAAATAATGTTAGGGGATAAATTGATGGCAGCTAAGCTGACTAAACCAGCCAAGAGATAATCCGTGAAAACTCCGACATGGATAGGCAAAGCTGTATGGATCCGATGTGTTGTAGTAGTTTTTATGGGAGGCGGCCGACAGCTAAAATCATTTGCGCCATTAGGGATGGATGGGAAAGGAAGGGCGGAGAGAAACCCGGTGTCGGCATTATCCGGCTCTTATCGAAAGGCGCCGAGGGATCCGCAGTTTAACGTCCCATCTGACGGACGTGGTTCTCACTCAAAGTACTCTCCACAAAGCACCTCAAGTAGGGATCGGGATACCACTGAAAAATATTTGTTGTCCCCAGGATTTGAACCCAGACCCTCTCGGTGGAAAACCTGTACTTAAGCCACCGCACCATTCCGCTCCCCATGAATCCGAAACATGGTCTTTGGGCCGAGGGAATGAATTGAAGGGAAAATTACGGTGAAATTTTAATTATGCTGGTAGAAGAGATGATGTCGCTTTGACAAATTCGGAAAAAAGTGGGTGGAAGAAAGATTGAGAGGCGGGGGGGATGTTATAAGCTGTATTATTAGGAATTTTATGGATAACTGATGGTAACTGGGGTGGTGAAAAGAGAGAATTGACTTTTCAGATAACATGGAAGCGGAGGGGTAATGGGTAATAGTTTATGAGGGAAATAATTTAGGGTAAGCTAGACGAAATCCGTTCGAAGTGGAATACAAAATTATTGCAGGGGACCTTATTGGGTGGATTACAAATGATGATCGGTAATGTTGTTAGAGAAAGTCGGATATCCCAAAACTCGCGGATTTTACAGTAATTCCCCGTCCCCCCTTTCAAGACAATTCCACCGGTAAGGGCACCAGACCAGTTGTGGAGAGGGGGTAAGTCACAGGTCGAAAAAGAGGTGTATGGATGGTTGAGTCTCTTAATGATATTGTATTCCGGATGTGTAAAAAACCTTCCACGTAACGTGGGTTTCGGAAAACCCACGTTTTAACAGCACCTCTGCGTAGTCGTCATCTCAAGCTAATAGTATAACGGGACATTACGTTCTCACTCCCGAGATTAATACTGGATTCTCTCGAGCGCCTCCGCACTCTTAGCTTTCATCAGACTGAGCATCTCATCTCGAGCGGAGCGCTTGAGGTGGCATTAGCTTCACGCGCTAAAGATTTAACTTCCAATTTAAAGGGGAAAAATCCCTGAAAATCATCGTAGAAACCTCTTCCCCCTTTGCCGTAAAAAAACAAGCAAACCTTTATTATTTTCTGGCTTCGTTACGGGAAGGCATGCTCATAAATCGTTAATTTTCTAAGTTGGTCTTAAAGTAAAAAACAACC